>NC_064618.1:593459100-593654100 GCF_023898315.1 Schistocerca nitens | reverse complement strand
TGAGACTGACATCATTATCCTTTAAAAGAGCTAGATATCGAAATCATCTCACGAAGTTTTTCAAGTCTGTGCCGTCGAGCCCTTTGGGATTATTAGACAAACAAGTTCTGTTTCCTTAGGTACGGTGCTCTATACAGTTCTTTCACAATGGCAGCCCCAAAAATCCTACAAAATACAGATTTTTCCCCCACACTGGAAAGAAAACATCTTTCAAATGTCTTTTGACCTGGTCATCTGTTTGTTTACCAGATTTAGATGCTGTCAGAAGGAAATTTGTTGCTACAGAAAGGGATTCTATGATTCTCAGTCCCAAACTCACCATTAGCTTCTTTTAAAACTATGAAAAGGTGGGTAGTCAGTGTGCAAAAACCGTTTTGACCATCATACACATAGATGTACGTAGCTTGTTATCTTCTTTAATTAATGTTGTAACTAAAGCTTTCATTATTCAAATTTATTTGGTAGTCTCGGGGTATTTTGAAAAGTTCCATATTACTACAAAATTAAATTATACAGTTTTCAATAACGTAAATTATATATCAACTTCTATATTGGAAATTTTTTAAATAACACCGTTTAGAAGATATTCCCTCCAAACCGAATACGCCAACTTATCTTTTGTCGTTTTCCTTACTCCTTAAATGTGAAATTGGCCATACCCGCCAAAATTCATCATAATAGTTTATTGACACTTGGGAATGCTAACTTGTGAGATCCTTGGAAGGGGCAGTCGTGACGAATCTATTCCACCTGGTGTTCAAACTATTTGAGACAGTTGAATTATCCTTGAGCTTCAAGTGGAATGTAGTAATTCGATACCCAAAGCAAGTAGGTGTTTTAGAACGAATGTTAACGAACTATCAATTTAATAAGCAGTGATTGCAATACAGAAAATTGAATTACTTCCTGAACAAATAAAAAGCTGGTAAAAAACACCCTCGCTTACAGAAATCTTTCAGCAGCGTTGACGAGAATACACTCTTTCAAGTGATAAAACTAGGTAGGATAAGAAAAACAGGAAGTGTGAGCTTATCTACAGCTTGAACAGTAACCAGGCAGCAGTTATAAGAATCAAAAGACATGAAAGAGAGGAGGTAAGTGATACAGGGTTAAAGCCTATCCCTGGCGTTATTTAATCATTACGTTGAGCAAGCAGAAAATGAAACCGAGTAAATTTTCTAGAAAGAAATAAAGTTCAGAGAGCTGAAATAAAAACCATGAGGTTTTTCCATGACATCTTAATTCTGTTGGAGAAGGCAAAGTACAAGGGTCATTCAAAAAGAAAGTAGCCGGAGTCTGGAATGCGCAAACGGGTGACAGGAGAGTAATATAGTGGCGTGCGTAACGAGGTGTGGTTCCGACGACAGCGTGGAAGTTCATAGCCCGTCGCTAGAGGGCACGCGTTCACCTCACGTGACTATACAGAGCTATCAGCAGCATGCATCAATCGTCCAACGCTGCCAGTCGCATTGCAAGCAGTGACATGGAGGCGTCAAAAGAAGAGGAAATAGGTGTTGTTCGTTTCCTGACAGCGGAAGGAGTAGGAGGAACGGATATTCATCGACGAATTCACAACTGTACAGCGAACACTGCAGGTTCCTTGCAAGGGTCAAGGTGTGCCAAAGCGCATCAGGGAAGGACAGGTGTCGTTAGACGATTATGCAAGGTCTGGAGCACCACACTGCATTACCGATGACATCGTCCAGCTGGTGGATCCATTGATTACTCAAGACCGCCGAGTGACAGTGAAAGCCATAGCCG
This sequence comes from Schistocerca nitens, assembly GCF_023898315.1. Classification (NCBI taxonomy): domain Eukaryota; kingdom Metazoa; phylum Arthropoda; class Insecta; order Orthoptera; family Acrididae; genus Schistocerca; species Schistocerca nitens. Next base: position 593,652,339 of record NC_064618.1, on the reverse strand, counting down.
CAGTGGTCGGATTGAGCGTCGAAAGTGTTCACACCATTATGAAGGAACGACTGCGCATGCGCAAAATGTATGCCCAATGGGTGCCCCACAGTCTTCAACCAAACCGGGAAGCATGTTGAATGGCCCACTGTGTTGGTCATCTGCTGCACAATGCTCAGGAAGGGAATGCGTTCCTGACACGAGTGGTAGCTGGAGATGAGTCATGGTGTCATCACTTCGAACCAGAATCAAAACTACAAAGTCTCCAGAGGAAGCATCCAGCCGGCCGCGGTGGTCTCGTGGTTCTAGGCGCGCAGTCCGGAACCGTGTGACTGCTACGGTCGCAGGTTCGAATCCTGCCTCGGGCATGGATGTGTGTGATGTCCTTAGGTTAGTTAGGTTTAAGTAGTTCTAAGTTCTAGGGGACTGATGACCACAGCAGTTGACTCCCATAGTGCTCAGAGCCATTTGAACCATTTGAAGCATCCAGGGTCACCACCACCAAAAAAAGACAAGGCCATCCACACGACTGCAGGAAAGGTTGTGTTGACGCTCTTTGACCAAGATGGCCCTCTTCTGATACACGTCCTGCAACATGGGACAACAGTGAATGCCCAGCGTTAATCGCAAACCTTGACCACCCTTCGCCAAGCGATCAAATCAAAACGACCAGGCAATCTCATCCATGGGGTCATTTTGCTCCACGACAGTGCAAAGCCTCATACGGCCAGCACAGTCGCAGCACTCCTTCATAAACTCAAATGGGAGGTTCTCGCTCACCCTCTCCATACAGTCCAGACATCTCTCCTTGTGATTACGCCATTTTGGTCTCCTTAAAAACGTTCTGAGGGGCAAATAATTCACCTCAGATGACGACGTCCAGCAGAACGTGCGGAACTGGTTAACATCGCAGCCACGGAAATTTTATGGGACAGCCATTCACCGCCTTGTGTCACAGTGGGACAAGTGTCTCAACAGCCAGGGTCAACACCTCTAACATACAGGTGATGGTTTCTGTAATTATGCCTCTGCTCGTTACTTTTTGAACGCCCCTTATTCTTGTAACAGCCCTTGAATGGAATGGTTACTATGTTTAAAAGCGTTCGTAACCTAGCCTCAACCAGAGAAAAACAAAAGTAATGATTTATAGTCCAAGTAAATCAGATAATGCTAAGAAAATATTAGTCACTTAAGGCAATAGATGAGTTCTGCTATTGGGGCAGCAAAATAACTGTTGATGACAATGGTAGCCTGGATATGAAAAGCATACCGGTTACAGCAAGGAGAGCATTTTCGAAAAAGAAAAATATGTTAGCATCGAATATAACTTTACGCGTTAGGATTTTTTTAAAGTGTCTGTCTAGAACTTACATTTGTAGGGAAGTGCCACATAGACGAAAAGCGGTTCAGAGAAGAGGCAAACAGACGCTTTGAAATGTAATGCCATACCATAATGATGTAGATTTAGTGGATGAGTGGTATATGTATTAGGAAGGCAGCCCAGTTAGACCTACAGTTGACAAAAATCATTACTTGAATGTCACACGATCATGAAGCTCATACACGTGGCTATCACACTCAAGATGGGAGATGGCAGGAAATTAACAAACAAAAGTGCAATGTGGTATTGGTGGGATATTTATAAATTGGCGTGAAATTAAAAAAAAATTCGAGATGGAGGTTTAGTTCCAGACATACGGCACCTTGAGTTTCAAAATTTCCCGACACCCATCATTTTGATAACGCATGCATTCATGGTCGTTGATCATGTAATGTGTACATTTTCATTTTATTTTATTTACTCGTCAAGTCCGTAGGACCAAATTGAGGAGCAAGTCCCCAAAGCCATGGAACGTGTCAGTACATTAAATTACAACATAAAAGTAATAACAGACAAAAGTAAAATGTTTATGAACCCGAGAAAAGTCAATCCATAAGTTTAAGTAAAAGCAGTCAACAATATAACAGGAATGAGCTTAATTTTTCAAACAACTCCTCGACAGAATAGAGAGAGTGACCCAGTTTCGATTTGAAACTAAGAGGATTACTGCTAATGTTTTTGAATTCTAGTGGTAGCTTATTGAAAATGGATGCAGCAGCATACTGCACACCTTTCTTCACAAGCGTTAAGGAAGTCCAATCCAAATGCAGGTTTGATTTCTGGCGAGTATTACTATAGTGAAAGCTGTTTATTCTTATTATTATTATTATTGTTAACAAGAAATGACAGTAAGAAATTTATATATTGAGAGACCAATGTCAAAATATGCAGACTCGTGAACAGGGGTCGACAAAAGGTTCGTGAACTTACAGCACTTATTGCCGTAACCGCTCGTTTCTGAGTCAAAAATATCACATTAGAATGGGAAGAGTTACTCCAAAATATAATACCATACGACATAAGCGACTGAAAATAAGCAAAGTCGACTAATATTCGTGTCAACTCACTTCCCCGTTCGAATAGTAAAAATGGCAGCATTAAGTCTTTGAACAAGATCCTGAACGTGGGCTTTCCACGACAGTTTATTATCTATCTGAACACCTAGAAACGTGAACCGTTCCGTTTCACTAATCATGTGCTCATTCTGTGCAATTAAGATATCAGGTTTTGTTAAATTGTGTTAGAAACTGTAAAAACCGAGTCTTACTGTGATTTAGCGTTAGTTTCTTTTCTACAACCCATGAACTAAAGTCATGAACTGCGCTATTTGAAACCGAGCCAGTGTTGCACACAACATCCTTTAGTAACAAGCTAATGTAATCAGCAAAAAGAATACTAGAGGGCATATCATTTGTATAAATAAGGAACTGGAGTTGCCCCAACACCGATCCCTGGAGCACTTCCCACTTGACTGTACCCTATCCACATCACAGCCATTCTCAAAATTGTGAATAATGACTTTTGCTGTCTGTTGCTAAAGTAGGAGGTGAACCAATTGCGAGCTACTCTCCGTATTCCATAATGGTCCAGCTTCTGAAGCAATATTTTGTGATCAACAAAATCTAATGCCTTAGTTAAATTAAAAAATATACCTAGCGTTCGAAACCTTTTGTTTTACCCATCCAGTACCTCACAGAAAAAAGGGAATATACCATTTTCAGTTGTTAAACGACTTTTAAAGCCGAACTGTGCATTAGATAGCAAATCATGTGATATAGAATGAAAAATTATCCTTACGTACACACTCCTTTCAGTAACTTTATCAAACACCGATGGCACACAAATAGGTCTAAAATTGTCTACGTTAACCCTTTCTACCTCTTTATAAAGAAGGTTTATTACTGAGTACTTTAATCGTTCAGGAAACTGACCATTCCCAAAGGAAAAATTACAAATATGCCTAAATACAGAGCTAAGATGAGCAGCACAGTACCTTAGTATTCTGCTAGGCACTCCATGAAAACCATGAGAGTCCTTAGTCTTCAGTGATTTAATTATTGATTCAGACTCCTCCTTATCGGTATCACAGAGGAGTATTTCAGACATCAGTCTCGGAAAGGCATTTTCCGAAAAAGTTGTATGATTCCCTGTAGAAACTAAATTTTTATTTAATTCACCAGCAATGCTCAGAAAATGATTGTTAAATACTGTACATATATCTGATTCATCAGTAAGAGAATTATTTTTACTACGAAATGACTTCATGTAGTCGACCCTGTGCTGCTGTCCAGACACCTCCTTCACAACTGACCATATGGCTTTAGTTGCATTCTGTGAATTAGCTTTTCTGTAAGCATACATTGTACTCTTTGCATTCCTAACAACATTTTAAGCACCTTCCAATACTGCTTGTAATGCTCTATAGTAGCTTGATTGTGACTACTTCTAACATTTTGATATAATTCCCACTGTGTCCTACATGATATCCTTATCCCACTAGTCAGCCACCAGGGCTGCCTATTACTGCTGGTACGTGTTTAGAACGTTCTAATAGAAAGCAACTCTCCAAGAGCATGAGAAATGTGTTAAGGAAAGCATTATATTTATCATATATATATTACTGGCACTATAAATATCCTGCCTCTCTTGTTCCTTGACAACTTCTGTTAGATTAACTTTCTCACGTAGTTTGTTATTATATGTGACATTTGTTTGAATACAAAAACCTCTTCATGTTAATTTTTGTGCATTATGGTCTGAAAGGCCATTCACCATTTTTTTAACATGATGCCTGTCCAGTAATGAAGAATGGATAAAATTATTGTCTATGGCTATGCTACTGTTCCCCTGCACCCTAGTTGGAAAAAACACAGTCTGCAACATATCATGTGAATTTAGGAGATCTACCAACATTCTTTTTATTGCACCATCATATACCAAATTTATACTGAAGCCACCACATGTAGCTAATTTCTGGTACTTCCTACAAAGTGAATCAAGAACCCTCTCTAGTTTCAGCAGAAATTCTCTGTAGTCGGGGTTAGGAGACCTATAAGCAACAATTAGAAGTTTAGTTTCACTAAATTCAACTGCCCCTGCACAACATTAAAATATCTGTTCAGTGCAGTGCTGTGATACATCTATGGACTCAAGTGGAATACTGTTTTTTACGTACATAGCCACTCCCCCTAGCCACAGGGAACTCATTCAAAAACGGCCAGCTAATCTGTATCCTGGTAAAAGAAACCTCTTAATTGTCAATTTATTTAACTGGTGCTCCGTCATACGAATAACTTTGGAGTCAACATCTATAAGCAGTTCACTAACTTTATCTCTAATACCTCTTATATTTTGATGATATATGCTAATTCCTTCTCTACTGGGAAACATGAAGTCATCTGAAGGTGATCCCATAGTTATTGGACTTCCTTTATGCAGGTATACTTATCAGCTGACTTCAGTCTAAAAAAGTTGAAGCTCTAACCCCAACTAGTGCAGGATTTTTCCATGAGTGATCCCACCACCATCCACTACACTGTCACCCACAAGCATTGCCAGCCTCCCCTCCCCTTACCTATTGAAGTGCAGGCCATGCCTAGTGAAACTTGATCTACTGATAGATCCAACTGGCACCACTGAAATGTGACCCATGTCCTCTGCCATCAGCGCCCTCCCCAGCCCCTAACAGCCGCATTAAGATGAGACCGATCATGACGCTGAAACAGTTGCACGAAATGAACATTAGTGCCACCAGTTTGAGTTGCTATCTTTACCAGGTGACCACCAACATCAAATTCTTCGTCCATATCAAGACTGTTCCCTGCACCACCTGCACCACTACCTGATCTTCCTTCGTAAAATTCCTACATAACTCCCCTGTGCTGTCCGGCCGCAGTGGCTGTGTGGTTCTAGGCGCTACAGTCTGGAGCCGAGCTACCGCTACGGTCGCAGGTTCGAATCCTGCCTCGGGCATGGATGTGTGTGATGTCCTTATGCTAGTTAGGTTTAATTAGTTCTAAGTTCTAGGTGACTGATGACCTCAGAAGTTAAGTCGCATAGTGCTCAGAGCCATTTCCCCTGTGCTGTCAGTGACCCTAGCCAACCCTACACTAGGCTTCACAATGCTGGTGACCTGGTACTGATTCCCCAACACTTCCTGCAACTACTGGCCGAAACCTCTACCATGCGAACTTCCTAACAGCAGAACCTTCTTCTCTCTCTTAGTCTTTGCAACTGACCTACGCCTCCTAACTACTGAGAGCTGTTGCATGTTCCCTACATCTACAGCTACAAGAGGCTCCTCTCCACTCAACTCTGACAGTTGGTCAGGTCTATTGCATATACGCAAAGTATAACTGTCTGAATACCTTCACCTCCTCCTCCTAGCTGCCTTCTTGCCAACTGCCTGATCCCATTCCTCATCACCCTTCACCCTCCTCAACGTATCTAGTTCCTCCTTTACGCATTGTAACTGCACCTGTAGGTCACAGAACTTATGCTCCTGCTCCTCTAACAAATTATTTCTACTACAGATTCTGCATTCCTAGGAGATGATCTCGATAGAATACCCACTGGCTTCCACACTGCATTCCTCTAATGAAAATACTTTTATCAAGTCCCACGCTGTAATCCACTACTCACATACCTACGACAGAGCCTACACATCTCACTAATGGTAAAATTTTACTGTTCCCAAAAAGAAAAAAGAAATCTACGTTACCTAAGTTCAGTTGCACCAGTAGCACTATTTATAGAACTAACAATAGCGGTGTCGGAATTCTCTGTCTATTAAGAAAGAAACTACTTGTATTAATACTACTACACCACAACTAATACCAATAACAGCAAAAATTCACAAAATTACTAGCTAAAACCAAAAATTCAAGCGACCACTGGAAGACTCATCGAAGTTAAAACACTGAATGAAAAATTTACTGAAATATTTCACTAGAAATAATAAGAAACGTCAGCTGAAAACTATAGCACGAAATTTACTTAACGACTTCAATGCACAGAAAACTCTAAAAAAATACAGCGAGCGAACGTTTCCAAAACACATACGTATGACTTTCATAATCACATTATGTCACGTAATGACTGAGGTCAAATGTATGTCTAAGTGTGCTGAAGTCGTCAAAGAAATAAAGATTGCTTGGATTGCGTAACTAATGAGGTCGTTCTGGATTCAGTTGGAAACGAAATTTCTGACAGCTTCATTGAAACCAAGGACACGTTGATAGGACACATTATGAGGCTTCAAGAGCCTGTCAGTTTGTTAGTGTAGCTGCGTCACAATGGTCTTGAATAACAACGACAACAACAACAACAAGTTTTTCATTATTTCTTATGCAAATGGCTTTTAACGTAATTGAGTTTGATCGCTTACCATCGAAATTTGTAGATAAATAAAATGACTCAACTTAACATATGTCTGTTATTAAAAAATTTTAAGTTTATTACTTTCTTCTAGCTTGTGTCCTGATTAGAAAACGAAGAGCGTACAACAAAATTTTACCAGCATTGCTACATGAAGAGCAGGACACACAGTTCTCACTCGCTCAGGATAAAGTAATTAAGAAAAAATTATTTCGAAATGACGAAACTGAAGCTAAAATTTCTGCGAAAGCCTACAATGACCAACAGGTCAGTTCAGATCTCGGCTGTAGAAATGGTCAGAAATGAAAATGCGTTGAACAGACTCATCCAGTGTAATTAATCCCTGAAACAAAGAAAAGACACAAAAATGGCAAACAAACGAAGTCAGTCATAATTTGGAAAAATATTTGTAAATTTTTTACAAATTTATTAGGGCAAATGCTCGTCTTCAGGCATGAATACAACGACTTTACAAAGAATATTATGAATCTATCCCACTTTGAAACTTCCTGGCAGATTAAAACTTTGTGCCCGACCGAGACTCGAACTCTGGACCTTTGCCTTTCGCGGGCAAGTGCTCTACCAAGTGCGGCCAAGTGGTAGAGCACTTGCCCGCAAAAGGCGAAGGTCCCGACTTCGAGTCTCGGTCGGGCACACTGTTTTAATCTGCCAGGAAGTTTCATATGAGCGCACACTCCGCTGTAGAGTGAAAATCTCATTCTGGAAACTATCCCACTTTATTTAAGATCATAACTTGGTAAACAAGTATTATATCGAAGAAGAGAAATTTTGCAGTGGTGTATCAGTTTAACAATCTGAATTATCTTTTAAACACTGTAGTGCTTTCAGATTACCATAGTATTGCCACTATCACTGGCTACAGAAAACTCGGAGTCCTCATACCATATAATAAGAGTCAATATTTTTAAACAGAATCTTGAAAGTTCTACCCATTTTATTTCTTCTTCCATACTTTTGAAGTAAACAGTTCTTTAACGTATTCCCTGTTGCCCTCACGTACCTATTTCTGTTTGGAAAATGATAAGATATGGATACTAATGTGCTATCCTTTGCTTTTGGTTTCCCTAACTTGTAGAAAGTCTCAAAACATCTGTACACATCTCTATCCTCTTCTAAACTTCTGATGCCGTCAGCAATAGGGATTGTATTTAAATTTCTTCATACGCTGATAATCAGAGTTTTCTTAAAGTTATATTTAGAGTATTCTTGACAGTGGCTGGATCTTGAATAGAACTATATATGAATTCCATCCTGTTGAATATGGGTTAGTAGAGGATTTTACAGTTGTTTCTAAATTGGTTTCACAAGCTGTGGGAGACCTTGAACACAGGTTTCAAAGTGCTTGTTATTTCGATATGCCTACATCATAAACATTTTGTATGAATTTTTTTATGTCTGACCTTGTTCACACCCTCGCTTCCTTCTATATTCAGTTCCTTTGTCGTTGTCAGGTGGTTTCGGTACCTTTTACTTTCAAAAAACAATAATGATGACCATACAAAGTGTACTCAAGTCTTAGAGTCTTTTCTAACATTTAGGGGCATGGTGACATTTGCTTGACAGGTAACTTTGGCGCTTATTGCCTCATCTGTATCCGTCGTGGGACAACTTTTGTTTAGACAAATGAATGATTAAATGAAAGAAAACTATGAAATTTGAAATACAAAATCTTAAGAGAAGCACTTTACATTTTAGAAGTACAAAAATAAGTATTCCAAGTATTTCAAATAAAATAAAAAATTGCTTCTTGACAAAAAGTATTACAAATGTAGAATAAAAACAAGTATTCTAAACTTTTTGTCTGCATTTCAAATACATGTATTTCTCATAATTCACGTCTCTGATATTAGCGTACAGAACTCAACTCGAAGTTCTTAAAGGAACGAAATAGTAAATACAAAAGTAATTCTTAAGACAGTCCATGGTAATATTGCAAGGTACTACCTGTTAAAGTATCAGTGGTCTAGTAGCTAACGTCAGATGCACTGTGGATCTGTGTCCAGACGATACATTTGCTTACAGGAAGACAATAGCGGTCCGCAGATAGACCTAAAGACGATCGCCGATTGCTGATAGCGCTAGTAGTTCACGTATATGTATGTAATGTATTGCTCATGAATAAACCAAGTGATCCATTACTGTTCTGTTACACTGCTGGCCACATCCTCTGAAGGAGTAAACTAGAATCGTCTCTCAGCAGCAGCGTAAAGTGTAAGGATCACATAAAATAACTGTAGAACATAAAAGTGCTAGGAAACAAATGGCTTACAAAAGTTGGACCGTTGCCGAGAATTCTTCCGAGTTGTATGTCCATGGTCCATGGAACTCTACTATCCCTGACGTTTCGTCCAAAGTTACATTGGACATCTTCGGAGGTGCTCCTGGTTGTGCTGAGTCGGCAAGACAGTCTTACACATTCACATCGGCCATGCTGCATCCGAATAGTGTCAAAGGCAACATGAATTCGCTGCTCTAGTGTCTCCATATCTGGAACGGGTTATGCATACACTAAACTTTTGAGATGACCCCATGACAAGAAATCGCACTGGTTGAGATTCGGCGAACCAGCAGGCCACGCAACAGGACCCCGTCGTCCGATCCATCGACCAAGGAAGACACTATTGAGATGCGTCCCGACATTAACGACGAAATCGGCTGCAGGGCCATCATGTAGCAGCCACAGAACCCTTTAGATCATCAATGACACCTCTTTCAGCAGGGAAGGAAAAGTCACCCGCAAGAAACGCTGAAAATTCTGGCCTGTTAAGCGAAGTGGAAGGAAGACTGGTCCCGAAATACTATCATCAGTTATCTCGACACACACTATTCGGTTGCACCGATGCCGATGACTTGCTGTCACCATACCATGGGGATTCTGCATAGTATCCCGCAGATGACTATTGTGAAAAGGTGGCCTTATCCGTGAATAGGACAGATGACAGAAATTCAGGTATCGTGCTTGCTTGGTGAAGGGACCAGTGCCGAAACTGCTCCCGATGTGGAAAGCCTGTCACTAGTAAGCGCTGCACACTGTGTGAGTGATAAGACAATGTCATGGAGAACGTTCCACACGATCGTCTTGCTTCTCCTGTACTGGCGGGCCAACTGCTTGGTACTGACAAAGTAGTCGCCTTCCACAGTGTTAATCAAATTTTCCTCCAAATCTGGTGTCCGAACATTTAGGGTACGTCCTTTATGATTTCCTGCGTCCTGAAAGGACCCTGTCTCAGACAAATGGCGAAGCACTGTTCAAACATTGAATGCCGATGTTGTTGCCAGCGGGCATAGGTCTCCTGAGACAATCTTGCTGCTGCTGTCTATTGCCATTTGCCTTTCTGTGAGTAAACACCAAATCGGCAAACTCTCGATTCGAATACGGAACCATTGTGTACAGCTCTGTATCACATCCACTACAAGGGGAGTCAGCAGAAGTGAATCGGCCGCAACATTACGAGTTACTGTGGCAGGAGAGGGCGCTAGGGCGTGACGTAAGAGGAACAGTGTCATCCTCTAGGAGGCAACCATGCATACTGTAACTGTGCCTGCATGGTGCAGTGCATAAAGGACGTTAGTCTCTGTGACAGAGTATGGTTGAATAAATGGTCTCTAGCATTGTAAGCATGCATTGCCGGACATAATTTCATTAGACATTTTTTGTTCCGTATCCCCTCATCGATGAATCCCTAGAGTTTGCATAGTGGTAATCACATCTGTCAACGTGTGTGTACATGTTCATGTTGTTACTGCTACTATGTTTATAGCATAACATTAAATAAAAATGGTTCAAATGGCTCTGAGCACTATGGCACTTAACATCCGAGGTTATTGGTCCTCTAGAACTTAGAACTACTGAAACCTAACTATCCTAAGGACATCACATACATCCATGCCCGAGGCAGGATTCGAACCTGCGACCGTAACGGTCGCGCGGTCCCAGACTGAAGCGCCTAGAACCGCTCGGCCACACCGGCCAGCCATTAAATAAAAGCTGGTGAACAATAAAAGCCTGGATTCTTAGTATGCGTGCTGAACAATGGTACTACTGAAATGTTTGACGAAGAAAATTTCCCAAATGCTGAACCACAATGGTGACAGTGTCAAGATAGCCCAAAGTGGTAATAGCTCCGTCTGGTGGCTTCTCACTGAGATGATATAGGGTTTTTCTTGTGGCTAATGTTGCAGTACATAGCGGGCGGTTATAATTAAACTTTTCTTATTTAATACATTATAATATGGAAACTAAATACCGTACGAGTACCGAACGTGCTAGCATTAATGTCCAGAGTATGGGGTGCTTAATTTCCATGCGTCACTGCGCCACCGCCCAGTTCCAACTATGGCCAGCAGGTGCCCTGATCAGCCATCGTGATTCATAGTCCCACACACCTGACCAGTCGCAGTGGACTTGTTGGCATGTCACCATGAGCTTGGACAATTGGACCATGGTGTTACTGGTGAAGCTCTATTATCAGAACAAAAATTATACTGCAGCAGCACTTCGAGGATATCGCCGGCCGGAAGGATTACGGACGGGTCCTCTTTCTCCACATGCTGTGCAGAGCTTGATGAAGATGTTAGAACCAACTGGAGAACAGAGCGTCGCTCCGGGAAGTGGTCGACAACCAGTTGCACCACAGGTGGTTGATGAAATCGCTGTTACTGTGACAGATAAGGCTGCGCGTAATTCCCGATTGTCAGGAAGAACGCGTGCTGTGTCAAAACAGTTGAACATCCCGTGGTCACTGTGCGGAAGGTGCCATTCTCAAATGGTATCCGTTGAAGATCATATCTACAGCAGCTTGCACCACAGGACGCACAACGACATGTTGACTTCGCTCTCCACTTCCTCGCAAGGTCTAAAGTTGACGAGGGCTGGCACTGGACCATCCTTTAGATAGACGAAGCTCATACGAAGCTCATTTTTCTCTGGCGGGTAAGGTGAACTCACAGAATTGCCGAGTGTGGGATCTTCACCTCCAGTCACCGTGCGTGAAGTTTCTATGTCTAGTGAACGTGTCACCGTATGGTGTGGCTTCACGGCTACGTTCAACATTGTCCCACTCTATTTTGAACAGGTTACCCCTCAAGGACCAAAGACGGGCAGTGTGACTGGCTAGCGTAACTGCGGAGGGACGCATTTAACTCAACAGCTTTCATTCTCGTGAAGTTCACATGTTTCTCCGAAACGCTACAGAAAACGGTAGAATTATTAGCCGATCGATTCTAAATGCTTGGCCGGCAGATCACCTGATCTCACTCCACGTGATTTCTGGTTGTGAGGCTACCCCAAGGACAGAATTTATCAGGGGAACATTCACACATGTGCTGTTCTGAAGAGCAACATCTCAAGAGAGGTAGCCAGCATACTTACGGATATGGTTCATTCTGCTGTGCAGAATGCTATCCTGCAATTCGACTCTTCTGGACGTTGATGTGCTCCATATTGAGCCCTTTTTGTAGTAGTATTGGTACCGGTTTCTAATGGTATGATGTACTGTAGGTGCACATTCAAAGTGTTTCGATTGAATGGATTCTGCATTATCTCTCATCCCTAAGTACTTCACATTAATGCTTCCAAGACTGGTCCTCGTATGGTAATTAGTTTCCATGTTATAACGTGTTTAAAAGGAAAGTTTAATTATAACCACCCGGTATATTAACACAAATGGGGTACTATAAGTATATCTGAAAGAGTTTGGGCATTCTTCGCAGTAGTAGGAATACATGTCCCGCGGGTCATGGAACGGACTGCGGCAGCTGCCTGCCATTTTGCTGTACATCACGGATGCCACCTTGTAGCTGCAAATAATGACCACTAGTCGCCAGTCGCAAACAACTTCGCAAAACGCTACGGCTTTTAAAGGCTTACCGCCTCCCTCGTACAAATCATGTTTATTACTTTTCCTGTAGTCTGTTCGCCATTTTTATCAGTTCGGCACAAACACACTGCGTTTGTTCTTGAACATAAAGGACGTTACTGGGGCATTTATTGAATTTATTTGGTCCAATACGACACATTTTATTCGGCACGAACGACTTTGCATAAGGCATAAGAGGAACATTCTTTAAAAAGGCGTCGGAGGTCAAACACGTGACAGCGTATTCTTTTCTGCGGAAACGGAAGCAATGTTTCTCGTGTTCTCAGTTCTATATTTCATACCGTCCTCACAAACGGACAGACAATAACAACATCAGAAACGTGCCTAAAACAAGAAACAGAAGACAAACAGGACGCTAACAGAAGCTGTGAAGAAATTATTTAGTGGGGTAAATAAATAAGGAAACAATATCGATATCCAACTTGCAGATTGTACATAATACAGTACTGTGCAAATTAGCTCTGACAAGACAACCAAAGTACATTTTTATTAATATATGCAGTATACAGTTTGTAGCTTACTGAACATTAATAACTGGTGTGTCTTCCTTCTGGTTTAATGAGCTTCTGAACACGTTCTGTCATAAATTCGACAAGGTCAGAGCAAATTTTTCGTAATTCGTGATCATGAAGCCACATTTTCACCACATATGGTAACAAGCATTCTTTTGCTGAAAATTCTATCCTACCAATACGCCTTTTCACAAAACTTCGCAATTCTAGATGGGATTTAAGTCTGGTGTATTACCAGGCCACTGAAGCACATCAATGTTTTCTTCCATGAATGTCCTGACTGTTTTAGAAGTGATAAATATACATTTTTGCAGCCAAAATCACTTGTTGAACTACCTGTTTCCACGAAGTATAGCTGTCGTCTTCGGACCTTTTGGAAATAATATTACTGTGCATCAATCGCACGAGCGTGACAACGAGGCAGATCATGTTGAAATGTAACTCCCAGGTCTGCAAAGGAATGGGACTATCCTCTGCCTAAGGATTTACGGCATTTACTTGAATCATCAGACCATGAACTAGAACTACGTAGTGCCCCAGAGCCACTTGCAGTGAACAAACCGCAAAACGTCCTTTAGGGAGCTGCTTTTGCAATTCGTTTAAGGTGCTCATCTCTCACTGACTCACGGATGCTTCGAGGGACAAGGCTTTCTCTCTAACCTAGAACTATAAGATGTGACTAATTAATGAAACTTATAATTTTACAGTCTCTGCAGATTCAAGATTTATATATTTTGGCCCATTCCAGTTTTCATTTACTTCATGGTAAATGTTAAAAAGTCCCTCTTTATTCACTTTCGTGCCTTCTGATCATAATGAAGAATCCTACGCCGTACCGTCAAAGAGTCAGTTTCAACACTAATCACCAATAAGTCTCTCCGTACATGTCTTACGGGGATGAATTCTATTGTTTTCAAGTAGAGTGTATTCAGTTTTAGAGGTGGTGTTTCGTTCACATCGCCTTTTCCCTTTGCAGACAACGATGTATTATCACTACATATCCTAAATGTTTTTCAAACAATAGACTTTTCCACACCAGTAATGGACGAAAAGTGTCTTATAGACGTATTTCCACGAAGATAAACTACTTTTGCCCAATTGTTAGGTAAAATGACTGTTTAACACCAACCCAAATAACACAGTATGTTACTACACTTACAAGCACTCAGCTGAATAGGAGGAAACCTATAATTGCTGTAAATAGACAAGGCTCCAAGAGTCCAATAATTTGATGGGTGAATTGGAATGTACATAACCAATTTCAATTCCTTGTAAAATATGATACAGCCTCAATTAATTTGCACACTACTGTAGTAGCGTTTGCCTTAAAGCAACACGTAATATTTACACTTTCTCCTTCAGCATTACGTATGAATAGTGTACCTACTTTTAAATTGATAATTTTTTAACCTATTTATATTTTATGACTTTCCTGGTAGCCGCGGAAATCTCTCAAGTGCACAAGTCGGCACTCTGAAGTATTTCTATCTCCCACGACCGTGCGCAAAGCGCACCACACTCTCCAAGTCTCTTTCGCCACCGTGCATCCATCACGACGTACTTTCCCGGAATCCCTTGTGTCCTCTTTCATACTGCCCAGAACTCTTCTCCCATTTCCATCCAGTCTCCCCATTCACGAGCGCTATGATTGGCTAGAGTGCTCGCGTCATGTCTTCAAGTCAATGCACCCACACAAACATGATGAAACACATACGAAATACTGGATTTACAATTAAATAACTTGAAATTAAATAAATATACATACGGCTGGACCATAAACACGCTTTAACTTACATTATTAAATACTTAAAATATTTCAATAAACGTATATCAAAGGAATAGCAAGCAGAAGTAGGCCAGTAGCCTAACATCTCTGCGCTTTCTGAAACACAGTAAATATTTGACCAATTTCTTCATGAATAGTATATATGTCGGATGTAAACAAAGACATACATGAATAAATATATTTAAAAGCTTGCTTCTAGCGTTTTTTCTTTTAACTGTGGAGTACATATGGCCTGATCGATAGTAATCGGTCACTTTGACCTCCAGGTTACATGCCTGTAATTTACACCAATTTAGGTTTACACTAATAGCTTTCTAAAGACACATTTATCAACGAAATCGGATGACCCGTTTATATTTTGGAAATTTATTGCTGGGTGTTACATGTATAATTTAGAGTCAGATACTAAACTTTAAACTAATAAAGATAGTGGAAAGCTGATTACACCATCAGAATTGTTGTGCAAATAATGGTAATATACACGTTTCTTTTCGAGGTATCAAGATTCGTCTGGCTACTATCATTTTCTATACGAACTGTGAAATGTCTGCCATGGTGGTTTCACAAAGTCCACCATCTTTAGCACTCTCGGCATACAAGTCTCTTTCATCGCCACAGACTCACCATAGAATTCCCAGCCACGTGGCCATTGGACCCCAGCAATTTATTGCTGGGTGTTACATGTATAATTTAGAATCAGATACTAAACTTTAAACTAATAAAGATAGTGAAAAGCTGATTACACCATCAGAATTGTTGTGCAAATAATTGTAATATACACGTTTCTTTTCGAGGTATCAAGATTCGTCTGGCTACTATCATTTTCTATACGAACTGTGAAATGTCTGCCATGGTGGTTTCACAAAGTCCACCATCTTTAGCACTCTCGGCATACAAGTCTCTTTCGTCGACACAGAGTCACCATGGAATTCCCAGCCACGTGGCCATTGGACCCCAGCAAACGTTGGGCACCACGCGGCCGTGGCCCGTGTGGAGGCCCCAGTGTGGCCACAACAACTCTAAACTTAGAATATTTCCAGGGCGCCACAACTCGCCCATTACCTCACACACCTCCACTTATTAATATTCTGGCTTACCAGAATATTCAGAAGTAGCACTGTTCAATTCGTACAAGTAAATATAAAACAAATTTCAAGGAACAGAACTAAATGATTAAAACGCCAGGCTAATAGTGTTTACAATATTTTAGTAGTGGTGTGGAAGCTGCATGAATTTTGAAATAATCTTAAACTAACACAAATTATGAACGAAACGGCATATTAAATAAATGTCTGCCTCTCAGTTACGCATGAACAACTTTTTTGACAAGAAATAAAATTTTTAAATGCACTTTCACTTATTTGCGATTTTGTAAGCACCTTTTGTGCCACTCACTCAGCGCTTAGGCGCCTTCTTGCACTAAATTTTTCCGTTGCACTGCACATGCACACTCGGATTTTCGCATAAGGTATTGCCTCTCAGAAATCGTGTCTGCCTCAGAATTCCGCGTTCCACCGTTTATCGTGACAAATCTGTCTACAACGAAAACCGGAAGTAGAAACCTCAACAAACCATTTCCTAAAACCAACGAGGATCCTCGCTAAAGATTCCGTCTAGCGGAAAATGATACCTTATGATCAAAGTCACAAGGCAAACGAGTGAATCGTAGTAACCCGTAATTACCATAAGTTCTATTTAAGCGACTTTAATCAATCCTTCCTACCTCCATGCACCAAAAATTGCGTGCACAAACAATTACAATTTTAATCCTCTTCAAATTGACCACTAAATACTCTGCCATGCTCTTATACAAAGCATAAGTCAATACATATATTACTTTAATCCATGAGGTCACTGACCTCCACGCACGCTCAGTGCCTAAAGTTCTCCTTTTGCACACATATGGTGCCACATTTAAGTTACAAATTATTAATGAATCCCCAAATAAACATATTAACTATCTCTCCAAAATTACTACCACTAATTACAGATTAGAACAGCTTTTCACTTCTACCCTTTCTCTACGTACTCTTAGCAAATGCAAGCTTCTCTCGTTTCCACACATGTGGCAGCGACGACCATAACGTTCTACCGTACAAACGTCGATCATTCTCTCTGGAATCACACTCGTCCTTCATATGCCAATTTGTAGGAACTTCATTACACAAATCATCTCCATCCACACTATTTACTTCAGCCCTCTCTAAATTATCTGTTAGTTCTTCCACACATTTCGCCGATTCACTACCCACAGCATGCACAACTATACTGTTTTTCCCCTCCAAAATATCGACACTTGCTGCTTCAACAAAATTATACATCAATTCACTGTTAAACACTTTATATTCCGGAAATAATACATCGATGCCTCAGCCATCATCACCATAAATATTCATCTCAGAAACCTTATCTGCAGATACACCACTTAAATCAATACATAAATTCACATCAGAAGCCTTACTTTCCTCCGTCTACAAACTAACTTTAGGTGAATCGTACACAATCCTCCATCGCTACATTACGCAAATTGCTGCTAACTTGTTGTACAATTTTGCTGTGATCGAACAAAAATCAGCACATACTGTCATTTCTACACCCTTTTCATCCATATTAACGCCAGATCTTACTATACATACATTCTCACATTCATACTCTGACAAAAGTTTTAGAGCCACACATTCATCAATAAGTTTCGTTTCGCATTCATTCGTGACCAGAAACTCGTAAATTCGTTCCTCCGAAGTATCAATACCAGTAGCTTTTACATCATTACATAAATTACCATTACGCTGTTCCTTTAAACAGAAATCATCTACCTCAGCCGATACGTTTTTAACTTGAACTGCTGGCGAGACCAACGCTAAGCCTACTTTAGTAATATCCACGCTTTCCTCCGAAACAGAATCACCCTCACCTACAGCTGGTGAGACCAAAGCTACGCCGCCTTCACTAACATCAACGCTTTCCGCCGACTCACAAATACTTGCTACTACAACACCTTGCTTACTGCAGTTGCTACTATTTGCTAATACCTCTTCAGAACTCTCCACACAATTTGCTTTCACAAATTTATCTCCTCTTTAACTTCTTTTGAGCCACTGAATCTTTCCATTTATCACCATTCACACACCCATACTTTACACATTCATAACTTACAACATTCGCTTTTTGAAAGTTACAATTTTTTCGACTTCCTCTTTCATAGCGGAACCTATTTCAGTTCGCATTTGTACCCAGACCAGTCCGAATTGTATCCGTAACTGTTTTAAATGTATTGATAATATTTGCCATTGTATTCATATTATTTTCCTTTGTACTGATACTGATTCCAAATCCCTGGATCATTTGCATTAGCTGAGACATAATATCTCCCCCACATTCATTCCCCTTGCCTGAATTCCTACTACTTACACTTTCGCGCTCTGATTTCGGACTAACTGGCTCACTTCCGTTTTCAGAATTACACAAACTAGGTGGCTGTTTTATATCTGCGAGACCTATAAGTAGAGCTTGAACTTCAAACACTGTCTCACAATTTTCGCAGGGACTTACCTGATCTGAGATGGTTCCCTCTGCCATGGTGATGCCGTCGGTTGTAGTAGAAGACGACACTGAAGACTGCCCTGGAGTACTAGAAGAGGCTGCCATCGTACTGCTGTTGATCTGCGTCCACCTCTGGAGAAGATCGCCTGATTTAAATACAGCTGGTGGTGGTTACCGCGTGTTCCAACCGTCTCCGATACCACTGTCCGTTAAACGTCCTAAGCGCTACTGTTGCTGCACTCACCTTTTTAGTCTCTGAGCCCCCATGCACATTGCCTTTTTCCGTGATAAATTAGGACCTCTATCGATAGCATGTGTTAGTTGTGAAAATTACTACGTAATTTTATTTTTTCCAGTAACCTATTTGCGGAAAAACCGATCACACACTGTGTTTTGTGAGAGTTTCACTCTACAGAAATCTCTACTGGTTTTGCAAAGGATTTTACACTTCACGCAGTACGCTGAATAACAGAGAGCAAAGAAATTACCACTTTGTTGGACCCAAATATCGGACGAGCCCATAATTGCGGGCTTTTAAAATTAGAAATGAAACGATGTCATGTGGTGGCCCAAAACTACATACCCTCACACTCAGTGACGAAATATTAAAAGTTTTGGCTGGTTTCGTTGTCTAGAGGTTGGGATGTGGAGTTGCCGCATTACAAACCAAATACTGCTGAGTCTACAGTATACAGTATGAATATACACATGAATCGAATGGCCGAAGGTTCCTATCACTCGGGAATTGCGAATTTTATAAATGAAAGATTGCATTGAAATAAAACCTGCAGGTACTATCTCAACCACTTTAAATGATGAGTACGACAGTAGAAGTACTTTTGAGAATGCAGTATTTTTCTGCAAAACACTTATTGGTGTTCATGGTCCAGTAATTAAATAAAATGTAAGTAGAATAACAGGGAAACAATAGATTCGAACTGCACGTAATTAGCTGTGAACAACAACATAGCTCACGAAATATTCACTTCTAATCGCACACTATGTCTTCACTGCAAGAAGCCACGGAAATCTCACATGTGCGCAAGTCAGCACACTGAAGTATTTCTATCTCCCACGAATATGCGCAAACAGTTACACACTCTCCAAATTTGTTCCGCGACAGTGCGCCCATCACGCCAGAACTGTCCCGGACTCCCTCATGTCCTCTCCCGTACTGCCCAGAACTCTTCTCCCACTTCCATCCCGTCTCTCCATTCACGAGCGCTGTGATTGGCTAGAGCGATCGAGCCATGTCTTCAAGCCAATGCTCCCACACAAACACAATGAAACACATTCGAAATACTGTATTTACAATTAAATAACTTGTAATTAAATAAATATACTTACGGCTGGACAATAAACACACTCTAACATACATTATTAAATACATAAACAAATTAAATAAACATATCAAAGAAATAGTAAGCAAAAGTGGGCCAGTAGCCATATGTCTCTGCGCTTTCTAAAACACAGTAAATATTTAAGTATTTTCTTCATGAATAATATATATATCGGATGTAAACAAAGAGATACATTAATAAATATGTATTTATAAGCATGCTGCTACCGTATTTTCGTGTAACTGTGGAGTACTTACGGCCCGACACGATCGATGGTAATCGGCCATTTTGACCTCCAATAACTCATGTTGTATTAGAGTTACATGCCTGTAATTTATTCCAATTAAGGTTTACGCTAATAGCTTTTTAAAGACATTTCGATAGACGAAATCGGATGAATTGTTTAGATTTTGGAAATTCGTTGCTGGGTGTTACTTGTATAATTTACAGACAGATTCTAAACTTTAAACTAATAATGAAAGTGAAAAGCTAATTGCACCATTAGAATTGTTGTGCAAATAATCGTAATGTTTCATTTTGAGGTATCATGATTCATCTGGCAACTATTAATTTCCATACGAACTGTGAAATGTCTGCCATGATCGTTTTACAAATTCCGCCATGTTTGGCACTTTCGGCATACAAGTCTCTTTCATCGACAGAGCGTCACCATGGAATTCCCAGCCACACGGCCATTGGACCCCAGCTAACGTTGGGCACCACGTGGCCGTGGCCCACCGAAAGGCCGCAGCATGGCCACGCCAACTCCGAACTTAAAATATTTCCAGGGTGCTACAACTCGCCTGTTACTTCACACACTTCAGATGACAAATCGCTATAGGCAGTAATGACAACCAGTTTTGTATACTATTCCAGTGGTTTCCAGATTTTTGTAACAACCACAAATGCTCCCTCCCCCTCTTCTTAATGTTTTCCTTAATAGGTAATCTAGGAAAGCTGCCTGACAACGAATTCTCAGGTTTTCTCATGGGTTAGTAACCTTACTTAAGACTAGCCTAAGCATTATGGGTTGATTTTGTGTGGCACTTGCAATGAATGGAAAATAATCGTTATAAATAAACTAAGATGTTCACTTCGAATTTGCACAGTGCAAGAGAGTCACTGATGCAAGCTGTGAAAACAGTCAAGTGAATTTACATGCATAAAAAGATGTAATTAGTGCACAAGTGTTTACTTGATGTTGGTTTTAGAATGGAACATAAGTGGTTAAAGAGGTACTCACAGATTTTTGGAGACTTTGGAGTCTCTTTCAAGTTGCAGAATTATTCCACATTGAATTGGTCAAGGTGTGTTTAATAAAGGGAAGACAGGAAAACTCGAAGTCAGACTAACGGGGTTGGCGTCAACTACAAACTACCGAAAACTTCTACAGAGTTCTCTTCACAGTTCATAGTGCAAATCTCCGTTATGCTCAATTCACTACTTAAATAGACTTCTTCGATAGTAGTGACGTTCGAAGTGGATGAACTTCTTATAGTGATTTTTCACACACTCTTTTTTTCGCTTCATACAACTTAGTTCTTCTGTTGCCTCCTCCCGTCTTCGTGGGAACTGCATCTTACTCCAGATTTTTGTGGGGCTACCCGGTAACCCTCAAACCTACAATTATGGATACACAGCTGTAAGACTAAAGGATAGGGTCCATGTACATCATGTGTAATTTCCTGTTAGTACCTTATTCATATATATACTTCTGAAACAGGTAGGCCTTTGGAAATCACAGTTTCAGTTAATTGCAAAAAAGACTGAGTAAGATATCAGATCTCAATAATAGGGCAAAAAACCAGTCAGGCCATGATTAATAAGAGCTTCAGTGAACCTAAATTATTAATTTAATGAAAAGGGAAAAGGCAGGTCTTCACTAATAACAGCTTCAGTAAAGTAAAATTACCAAACAGAAAACAGGCAGGCCTTCAATAATAGTTTCAGTTATACCAACAGATAAACTTTCAATAAAAGCAGCTTCAGTAATGTAAAATTACCAAATAGAAAACAGGCAAGCCTTCTTTAATCACTGTTTCAGTTGAGTACAGTTAACGAATACCAACAGGCAGGCTTTCAATAATAACAGCTTCAGTTAAGTATAATTACCGAAACAGAAAACAGGCAGGCCATCGTGACAACAGCTTCAGTTAAGCAAAATTACCAAATAGAAAACAGACACGCATTCAGTAATAACAGTTAATACCTCAAAATCTAAAAATTAACTGAAGTTCACGAATCGAAGCTGAAGCTTTCTGGTTCCAAAGGGGGCCCAGAATTCAGCACAGCGAAACTACCTTCAACTCTTTCATCATTGGACCACGTTCCAGAGCTGGCTCGCCAGGATACACATGAAGACGGCACTCGAAGTCAGACACGGATTCAAATCGGCTCACAAATAAGCCCAGCAACCGCTCGCGGAACTCCGTACGAAGACGCTTGGGCATGTGCTCGCCTTTTGCAGCTGTGTAGACGTCTCCCACCGCCCTCCTCGCTTCGTTCCACTCCCCAACTTGTCACCCCACGACACGCGCCCCCCCCCCCCCCCCCCCACCATCAACAACTTCGAGCAATTACCGTACCGGCGTCAAACCAGAGGACATCACATGACAGACCGGGCTAGCGGCGCCAAGAATTTGAAAGGCGACATCAGTAACCCCGCTATGGCTCAACCTCCTCCCCTTAAGCCAAAGTATCCCAGTCCAGCCTACAGAAAAAGGAGGGGAAGGTTAATTAATAGGCCACATGTTTATTAAGTTGCACCCTGAGGACATTACTAGTGGCCAGATTCCTGACAAGCACGATAGAGCATATACCTATGAAACGAGGAGTAGACTTCCCGAACTTGGCAGCACCTGCAACCTGACTGGCACATTTCTACACGAGAAACTCATCTCCTACCTTCCCCTGAAAGGGGCGTCTACTCATATTATATCGTCGTGCCTGTCGGCTGTGCGCTTACCTATTGTTATTCCTGGCCCATTCCCTATTTTTCCCTAAGATCTTCAGGAGTAACGGACGAAGGCTGGAGATCGTTGATATGCTAGGAGGATTGATGCGATACGCAAACATATATTCCCATTTCCCCAAGAAATTGGTGGGAAGATCAAATTTTGGCAGAATGATTATTACATAGTACCTAAGTCATCAGACAACCACCTCTTCCCTGCAGTTGGAGGAAAAGGACTGGGGGGAGGAAGGAGTGTACTTCATTTATTATGAAACTATTTATTTATGAATGTATTTCACATAGTATATTCCTTACGCTGATACAAAACACTCTCCCTGGCGTGTTTGGGGTCACAGTAAATAGCCTACAGCCCGTCAAACTACTCGTAAATTGCCGAAATAATGCAATGCACTGATGAACAGACACACAAACAACTTGTAAATTGTCTAAGTAGTGCATGTGGAACGCTCTAAAAACACGCTCACTAATTGTAAACTGTCAAAATAATGCATTGCACATCATACAGACCTGGAAACTACTCGTAAATTACTGAAATAATGCAGTACACTGATGTACAGACAAGCAAACAACTCGTAAATTGTCAAAATAATTCTTTTAAAAGGCTCTGCAACACACTCGCTAGTTGTAAACTGTCGAAATAATGCATTCCGCAGCCTACAGACTTGTTCACAAAATAATGGAACAGACACAACCAGTACTCATGAAATTGTCAAAAACTAATGCACATGTAAAACTCTGCCAACAAGCTCACAACACTTAAACAGCCGTAAATAATGCACTGCACAACCACTCATTGCACGTGAAAACCCTTTCGAACTATCCATAAGAAATTCGACCACAACATATCAACGAACTGTTCCCTAAAGAGCTCCTAGGTGCGGACACCGGACGGCGTAGCAGATTGGTTCGAAAGGGGTGAATCGTTTCGAGATTTGAGAGTGTCGGAAATATGAACCACTAGTGGCTGAAATCATTAAAAGGCTTCTCCATAGGATACAACCCTGGTATGTGTTCTTGAGTCCAATCACAGACATCATATCTACCGGGAAGTGTAGCACTAGAGATATGAAAATGTAGTGTAAATTTTTTACGACCTCAATCAGCACACCATCAACTGTTTGTGATCCTGCTCAATCAGCCATCGACTATAACCCAGTGGATATTTCACCGAACCTCTGACGTGGCATTACAAATAGTGGATAAATATCTAGCGGCGGTGTGAGGGAATTGCAAATACAGGTTTCATACCACGTTTCTTAGCCGAATCACTTTCAAACTGGGTAGTTTTGTTACGAGGTTGCACTGTCGACGCGTGTAACTGCACTCTTGGTCGGATAATATACAGTCCGGCGATCACCGTCTATATTCTATATTTTCTCTGGAAAACCATTTTATTCGGAGGCAATGCAATACCTCGATTTATAAAGCCAGTACGGCTTGTAATATGGGTACTTTTGAGGACCTGTAGAACCAAGACCGCTTGTGACAGTATTATACAGTAGTTGCGATCGTGTTTTTCATCTGGCGGTTTGTAAGACGATTACGTTTCTCTATCTAAGACACAGTGGTACCACTCGCTAGGAATACTTATGAGATATGACCACCCATCGCTGATGTTTGGTCAGTATTATTTGGTGTCGCCAACATGTACTATACATGGTAGTAGGTGATGCGTGACATATTCGCCTTGAGCATCAGACTTATAAAGTGTGTGTGTGTGTTTGTTCTGACATGGGCAAAGGAAATGACTGTGTTCAGTAATAAGCAAGGTATGGATTTGACGTGGAATATTGTGATAGCAAGGGGAAAAATATGACTAGTCATAAGAATGGTACAGATATTCCTATTCGAATGCTCAGAATTTTGCATCATAATAACGTTATGTTTCTCGAGATCTTAAGTTCTTTCAGATCAGTAAGCGGACAAAACTGAGTGACAAAAATCACTGTACGTGCGACATTCACCTGCTATCGATCTTATTCTTGTCTCTGATTCTCCTTCGAGAGGACTCGAAATTAATTCAAGTTTTTGGTCAATTGACCATATTGGTGGTGACGAATAGCCAAATTTTCGGAACCAATCACTTGGTTGAATTTCATTGTTTGCACAGCAAAAAATTTTAAATTTCTTAACTTTGAGAAAATGTTTGCAGTAAAAACAATCGTTTTTCTAGACGGGTGAGTTTTCTCTCGGACTGTAGCTCGCATTCCAGTCATTGGACCTGCAAAGATATCACGTTTCCAAGAGAAGTGATCAGTATTCACAAAAGTAGTTCATTCATTGTGATTTCCAACATGACAATTATTGAAAATACTATTATCGTTATTGCGACCGCTCTTTTCTTCGATATTGGCAAGCTTTCTTTTGCTGATTAATCGTCATCTGCCATCTTTAACAAGTTGAAGAGACTGTAATTCTTCAGTATCAGCAAACAGAACCGGCTGACTCGAATTATTCTTAGAGTCGTTTTCCAACAATCATCAACGGATTTTGCGGCTTGGAGACTTCAGTATTAATCTGTAACAGTAATGAATCGAACTTTTTGGCTGATTCCCCTGTTTGCAATTCTTGTTGTGACGTTTGTTATCTCAATTCAACAGTATCTAAGGTTCTACACGGTCAAGTCTGGACTCAATATGATTAAAATCAGACCTGAGTTCCTCACCTATCTTAGTTTCCTACCATTCTGACATTTCCTCGTATTTATTATTTAAATTTTCATTAATCTCATCCCTAGCTTCTTTGATCTCTCCACGAAGTTCGTCATTAGATTTTTTAATCTCGTTACTAAATTCTTTAATTTCACCATTGTATTTTTTGTTTCATTATTGGATTTTCTAATCCTATAATTGCATTTCCTAATCTCATCAAACTGATCCAGTATTAATTCTGTAACATTATTACTAAACGAGAGGAAAACCAACTTATTTTGCTCTGTAGCAGTGCAAGCCATACATGAATTTCTGATAACAAAATCGGATTTTGTCATGGTATTTTGATCTTCCGAACTGCTTGTAGTTCCTTGCTGGTTATCACGTATGAGTGCAAATAATAGCCTACGCTATGAATATTCACAGTATTATTCGAAATTTCCCTGACTTCATCATTCTGATAATAATTTTTTACACTATGTCTCAAATCTTTCGAAACACTGTTTGGACCTATTTCTACAGTCTTGTCCATTCCTGCCTGTTCTCGAGTTTTCTCTGTCGATGTAGCACTAAAGGAAATGAAAAAAAAATGCAATACGAGTGTTTGAACACAAAATGTTAACTTCATTGTTACAAAGTAAATAAACAAATTCTTAACCATAAAATTGCCGAAATAAAAAACTGAATTAATGCGGAGCAGCGCGCAAGCAATAAAAATACTGCACAGAAATTACTGACCAACTACTATTGCATAAAATTTTGCAAATCCAATAGCAAGACGAAGGATCTTTAAGTACGAAATCATCGAACAAAACTAAATCCTGCCAGACAGATCGACAGATAAATCTGTTTCTTTCAATTTTTTTTGTAATTATTATAGTGCTGGTGAAAGATGTACGGAAATGTGTAAAGCTCCATTTCTGACGATTTTAATATTCTGATTAGAACAAAGAAAAAAGTTATTACTCTTCCTGCAAATCATGGAAGACCAAATTTTCTAGTATCTGGCTGCGACTGTAAAAATATTTTATAACGTCTCCCAGCAATTAATGCAATAATGTTCTGGCCTCTGCAACTGCGTTAATTTTCTACATCCAGCAACATGCTAAACTACTTCAAAAGAAATACTGCGGCCGTACAGAGTGCAACGCAGTGTCACGACGACTGATAAGACTACTGCCATTTTTACACAGAAATTGAATGATTGGCAGGGGTTTGGTCAACAAGCCTTAAGCGGGTTAAAAAAAATGAAAGAAACCAATAAAAACTTTTAATATTATGCTTATCCATTACGGATATTTTAGAACCGTGACTGTATATTAATGTAAATAAATTATACACAACTGCAACCAGTCACTTTTTTCATTAATAATGCTTTATTACATTAACCGGTTTTCGAACCCTTTCAGGTTCATCTTCAGATGATATCGGGAGAATCCGGGAAGCTACATCATTATTGGTAGTAGCATAATGCTGGGTGCTGGTTTGCGACAGTATATTTTTATTCTGATATAACAGTGACACTTCACCAGCATCCAGCATGCGCTTTACAACTCAGCGCATGCTGGATGCTGTTGAAGTGTCACTGTTATATCAGAATAAAAATATACTGTCGCAAACCAGCAGCCAGCATTATGCTACTACGAATAATGATGTAGCTTCCCGGATTCTCCCGAAATCATCTGAAGATGAACCTGAAAGGGTTCGAAAACCGGTTAATGTAATAAAGCATTATTAATGAAAAAAGTGACTGGTTGCAGTTGTGTATAATTTATTTACTTTTAATATTTCTATGTTCTGAAAATTGATATTATAAACATTGGTAAACTTTACAGGAACCCTTCCTTTTCTTCGAAAGTATGATTAGCAAGGACTTTAATTATTCCACAATATTTATAATCAATAATCATTTATCTGGACACAACAAAGAATCGAATGTTACTCTCTCTGTATGCAAACACAGATTTGACAGGATGATTCCAGTGCGCAAGCAAGCAGCATCTACGTCGAGCAAAAAGGTAAATTACCAAACATCCTCGATTGATAAGAAAATCTACGGTGCTACTAGCATGGCCACGACATTCTGAGACCTCACACGCCGCCCAGCTTGTCTCTACAGCAGGCTGCTTTTGACTACACTCAACAATTTGTTTGCTCGCTACTACTCGCGATAACAATATATCAGACTCAGTGTTTGTGTATACACGGCACAGCAGAATTAGTGACCAACTTTCCAAAGAAATGTTAACGTCCAACTTTCAGTCTCAACCAAAAATTTCAAAATATAAAGAAAGCATAAAATATAAAATAATAAGAACAAAACAATAGAGGTAATGTAGCAACTAAAGTTTAAAAAAAATCATATAAACACCAACCTGCGGTTGATGACCTGGTGATTGTCCATAATGCTTACATCGAACTGATTGTCTGGCTCTGAGCACTATTGGACTTAACATCTAAGGTCATCAGTCTCCTAGAACTTAGAACTACTTATACCTAACCTAAGGACATCACACACGTCAATGCCCGAGACAGGATTCGAACCTGCGACCGTAGCGGTCTTGCGGTTCCAGACTGAAGCGCCTAGATCTGCTCGGCCATAACGGCCGGCTCGAAATAATTATGTCCTCTGGTGCAAATGAACCAGTCACTGACGGGAAATGGTTATTTTCGGCTACATGGAGACTATTTTCACCCATTCATAGTCATCTTGCTCCCAGACAACGATCGAATTTTTACGGATAACAATACGGCGTGTCACCGGGCCACTATAATCCGCCGTTGGTTTGAAGAACATTCTGGACCATTCGACCGAATGATTCGAGCACCCGTGTCTCCCGACATACATCCCATCGAACATTTCTGAGACGTAATCGAGAGGTCAGTTACTGCACAAAGTTTTTATCAGGCAACCCTTTCACAATTATGCGCGACTATAGAAGTTGCATTGCTCAATATTTCTGCAGGAAACTTCCATCAGATTGTTGAGTCCATGTCTCGTCGAGTTACTGAACTACATGGGGTAAAAGGTGTTTCGACACGATGCCACGACTTTGTCACCTCATTATATATGTACATGCCAGCGCCGTAGGCAGAAAGGAAGAGATGAAGAAAGTATATGAGGATGTTGAACTGGCAGTTCAGTACGTAAACCGAAACTAAATTCTAACCGCCATAGAAGACTGGAATGCAGTTGTATGGGAAGAGTAGGAGAAAGGTTTATGGGAAAATATGGGCTTGGTAGCAGGAACGAGAAAAGAGAAAGACTAATTGAATTCTACAATAACCTCAACTGGTAATAGCGAGCCCTTGTTCGATAATCACAAGAGGAGGAGATGTACTTGGAAAAGGCGAGGAGATTCGGCAAAATTTCAGATATGTAACATAATGACCAAGCTGAGATCTCGAAATCAGATACAGGATTGTAAGACTTACCCAGGAGCATATGTAGACTCAGACCAAAAGTTAGTCACGACGAAGAGAAGGCTGAAATTTAAGAGACTCGTCAGGAAGTATCAGTGCGCAGGTAAGTGGATACGGAAATACTAAGAAACGGAGAGACACGCTTGAAGTTCTCTGAGGTTACAGATACGGTGGTAATAAATACCTGCATAGGCATTTCTGTTGAAGAGTAACGGACAGCTCTAAAAACGGGAAACACCGAATTTGGAAAGAAAAGAATAGGTACAAGGAAGAACACAGCAAAAAAAACCTTGAGTAATAGAAGAAGCGCTTCATTTGATTGCCGAAAGGAGGAAGTACTAAAATACTCAGAGAAACTGAAGAATAAAGAAATACAATAAAGTTAGGAAAGAAATTATTAGCATGTACAAGGAAGCTAAGGCGAAATGGCTGCGAAAAAAGTTAAGACATCGGGAAAGCAATGATTGTCAAATGATTCTCAGCATACAGGAAAGTCGAAATAGACTTTGATTAAATAGAAGGCAAGGACGATAACATTAATTGTGCAATGGGAATTCCACTATCAAATGCAGAGGAGAAAGCGGACAGGTGGTAACATTTCACTAAAGGACCCTATGCGGGGGAGGACTTGTCTTATGACGTGAAAGAAAAGGAAACGGGATTCGATTGGGAAGATAAAGAGTATCCAGTATTAGGATAACAATTTAAAAGAACTTTGAATGTATTAAGATCATCTAAGACAAAAGGGATGGATAACACAGAAGCGGAATTTTTGGAAACATTGGGAAAAGTGACAATAAAAGGACTATAGACGTCAGTGTGTAGAATATATGAGACTGGTGGTACACCATCAGACTTTGGAAAGACACAATCCACACAGTTCCGGAGATAGCAACACCAAACAAGTGCGACAATTACCTCATCATTAGCTGAACAGCTCTTGAATCCGAGCTAGTGAAAAGAGTAATGCCTAGAAGATTGGAAAAGAAAACTGATGATTTGTTAGAATACCATCATTTTGGCTTTAGGAATGGTAAAGGCCCAAAGAAGCAGTTCTCACGTTGTTGTTGATAACATCAACATGACTGAAGAAAAATCAAGTAATGTCCATAGGATTTGTCTACATCTACATCTACATGATTACTCTGCAATCCTCATTTAAGTGCTTGGCAGAGGGTTCATCGAACCACTATCATATTATCTCTCTACCATTCCACTCCCGAACAGCGCGTGGGAAAAACGAACACCTAAACCTTTCTGTTCGAGCTCTGATTCCTCTTATTTTATTTTGATGATCCTTCCTACCTATGTAGGATGGACTCAACAAAATATTTTCGCATTCGGAAGAGAAAGTTGGTAACTGAAATTTCGTAAATAGATCTCACCGCGACGAAAAACATCTTTGCTTTAATGACTTCCATCCCAACTCGCGTATCATATCTGCCACACTCTCTCCCCTATTACGTGATAATACAAAACGAGCTGCCCTTTTTTGCACCCTTTCGATATCCTCCGTCAATCCCACCTAGTAAGGATCCCACATCGTGAAGCAATATTCTAACAGAGGACGAACGAGTGTAGTGTAAGCTATCTCTTTAGTGGACTTGTTGCATCTTCTAAGTGTCCTGCCAATGAAACGCAACCTTTGGTTCGCCTTCCCCACAACATTATCTATGTGGTCTTTCCAACTGAAGTTGTTCGTAATTTTAACACCCAGGTACTTAGTGAATTGACAGATTAGAAGTCACACACATTCATAAAATGGAAGAATCAAAGTGGATCGAGGAGCGAACAGAGGTTGAGTTCACATTATTGCCCTAGGGGTGGGAAAATGCTCCTAAAGGCGGAAGAATCTGCAATGATGAACGGCATGAGAATGTAGAAGACAATGGAGACCATTGTATTGAAGATACATATATGTGTATTCACAGGGCATGTGGCCTGTAATTGAAAAAGTAGGTTATCACTATAATCTCTCCATTGGCAAAAGCTTACCGACTTTTGTCTTCCTATCGGATCTCCGGGAGGTGACTGCCAAGGAAGAGATGGCCGTGAGAAAAGGACTGAATGACCAACGACTAGACAACTGTCTATTAGTTGGGGTGTCGATTGTGAACGTTTGAATGTGGTAGGGAAGCTAGAATATATGAAGAGGGAAATGCAAAGTCCCAATCTAGATACAGAATTTAAATGGAAAGAACACAAGGGTTTCTGGTCAGATGAGTATAAGGTAATATCAATAGCAACAGAAAAAGTTATAATGGGAGTAGAATTCGTTATGAATAGGAAGGTAATGCAGAGAGTGAGTTATTGTGATCTGTTCTGTGATAGGACTGTTATCATCAGAATCAACAGCAAATCATCATCGACAATGATAGTTCACTATACATGACGACGTTGCAAGCAGGAGATGAATAGATAGAGAAAGTATGTGGCGATATTGAACGAGAAGGGCTTGGCACCTGGAATGAGAGAGTAGAAAGAGTTCTGCAATAAATTTCAGCTACTAGTAGTGAATACTCTATTCAAGAATCACAAGAGGCAGAAGTATACCTGTAAAAGGCAGGAAGATACGGTAAGATTTCAGTTAGTGACGAAGAGTAGGCTGAATTTTAAGAGACTAGTCACGAACAGTCAATGTGTAAAGAAGTAGGATACGGAACTACTAAGGAATGAAAAGATACACTTAACGTTACTGTAGATGCTGCGAAAGGAATAGCTCAGTATGCAATTCAGTTGAAGCGGACTGAACATCTCTAAAAAGGGCAATTACAGAAGTATGAATGAAAACCTTAGGTATAAAGAAGGCAAGTGTGAAGAAACCATAGATAATAAAAGAAATACTCCAGTTGATCGATGAAAGAACAAAATATAAAAATGTTCAGGGAAATTCAGGAACACAAAAACACAAGACCCTTAGGAATGAAATAAATAGAAATAGGAAGTGCAGGGAAGCTAAGGCGAAATGGCGTAACATTAAGCTAACATTAAGTGTGCAAGAGAATTCTTGTGTTAAAAGCAGACAAGAGGGCGGATAGGTGCAAAGGGTACATTGAAGGCCTCTATAAGCGGGGAGACTTGTCTGATGATGTGATAGGAGAAGAAACAGTAGTCGACGGGGAAGAGATATGGTACCCAGTATTAGAATCAGAATTTAAAAGAGCGTTGGAAGACTTATGATCGAATAAGGCAGACGTGACAGATCACATTCCATCAGAATGTAGAAAATCATTGGGGGGTGGGGGGTGGGGGTGGGGGGGAATAGCAGCTAAACGACTATTCACGTTGGTATGTAGAAAGTATGAGTCTGGAGATAAATTATCTGAACTTTGGAAAAACATCATCCACGCAACTGCGAAGATCGCAAGAGACGCTACATACGATAATTATCGACGAGTCAGCTTAACAGTCCATGCATCTAAGTTGCTGGACACAGTAATATAGAGGAGAATGGAAAAAACTGAAAGAGCGTTAGATGACGATAAATCTGGTTTTAGGAAAGGTAATGGCACTGGAGAAGCAATTCTGACGTTGCTGATAGTAATGGAAGTAAGACTGGAGAATGGCCCGTCCGGTTAGCCTAGCGGTCTAGCGCACGACTTTCCGGATTGGGAAAGAGCGCCTGGTCCCCGGCACGAATTCGCCCGGCGGACTTGTGTCGAGATCTGGTGAGCCGACCAGTCTGTGGATGGTTTTTAGGCGGTTTTCCATCTGCCTCGACGAATGTTGTCTGGTTCCCCTTATTCCACCTCAGCTACACAAACAAGTTCTCCACGTAAGCGTACACCATCATTACTCCACCACGCAAACATAGGGGTTACACTCGTCTGGTGTGAGATGTGAGACGTTCCCAGGGGGGGGGGGGTGTCCACCGGGGGCCGAACCGCACAATAACCCTGAAAGAGTAATTCGGTGTCGTTAGGCGGAGGGGTGAAGTGGACTAGTCATCGTGGGGTTGTGGACCTTAGTGGCTACGTCGGGGACGGAGCCTCTCCGTCGTTTCTGGCCCCTGGTTAACATAAAATACAATACAAGACTGAAGAAAAATCAAGACACGTTCATTGGATTTGTCGACCTGGAAAAAGCGTTCTACATTGTAAAATGGCGCAAGGTCTTCGAAATTCTGAGGAAAATACGGGTAGGCTAAAGGGAAAGACGTTTAGTATAGAATGTGTACTAGAACCAAGAAGGAACAATAAGAGTGGAAGATCAAGCACGATGTGCTCCGATTAAAAAGTGTGCAAGGCAGGGATCTAGTCTTTCGCCCCTAATTTTCAATCTATACATCGAAGAAGCAGTTATGAAGAAAATGACTGCTTCAAGACTGGAATTAGAATTCAAGGTTAAAGGGTTTAAATTATAAGATTCGTTTATGATATTTCTCTCCTCAGTGAAAGTGAAAAAGTGTTACAGGATCTGTTGAATGCAACGAGCAATCTAATGAGTACAGAATAGGGACTGAGAGTAAATCGAAGAAAGACGAAAGTAGGAGAATTGAGAACAGAGAGAGACTTATCATCGGGACAGGTAATCAGAAACTACATGATGTTAAGGAATTCTGACCTAAGCAGCATAATAACCAATGACGAACGGAGCAAGAAGGGCATAGAAAGTTGACTAGCAGTGGCAGAAAAGGCGTTCCTGGTCAAGAGAATTCTACTAGTATGAATCTCAGGCCTTATTTTTAGGAAGAAGTTTCTGAGAAAGTACGTTTTTAGCACAGCGTTGTATGGTAGTGAGATATGGACTGTGAGAAAACCAGAAATGAAGAGAATAGAAGGATTTGAGATGTGGTGCAACAGAGGAATGTTGAATATTAAGTGGACTGATAAAGTAAGGAGAGAGGAGGTATTCCGGAGAATCGGAGAGGAAAGGTGTATATGGAAAACACCATCAAAAAGAGCGAACAAGATGGTAGATCATCTGTTAAACATGAAAGAATAACTTCCTTGGTGACAGAGGGAGCTGTAGAGGAAGACAGAGACTGGAAGACACCCAAAAATGTAAATGAGGACGTGGGTTGCAAGTAGCGGTCTGATAAAGTGCCAGTCACGTGTATTGGCCCAAGGATACGTAGAGAAAGAATAAAAAGTAAGACGCATCTCACCAACATGCGGTTGGACTCGTCTCAAGTCGATGAGACAGAGAGTATAAAAAAAAATCCACCTAGAGCAGTACGTTTCTCAGAATTTAGATCGACCGTAAAATATTTTCAATCATTGTTACGAAAGATTTGCAACTGAAAGAACCTCAGTACTACTTAACAACATAAAGTAATGAGTTGAAATATTAGTAAAAGTGACGTGTCTGAGGTCGCAATCATCAGAGAAGTTACGTTTAGCAGACCAGTCTTGTAGACAGAACGCTTTGTATGTTGACTGAGAAAGGACCTCTAGGTGAGGGCAGTTCCGTTTCAGTGTCGCAATAAACTTCTTTAATTGTTGACTTTATGTTGACGAAATCGAAATGTGAACATCGTATAGGCAGTGTCTTTACAGGATGTTGTGAAGTTATAATTTTGTTTGTGACAGTACCAACAGACGTAGATTTCGATAGAGTAAATGAACAAAACTTATACTGTGTCATTATGTCATCTCTCATCTTGCTGTCGGTACGATGGACGACGGTTAACATCTGTTTGTCAGCCTTCCCAGTGCTGTTTTTAATCGTCGCTGACGACATTCTGGTCCTAGCTGTGGATCAGTATTTCCATTGACTTGAGAATATCATGCTCATTGTTGCCAAGAAAAGCAGAACTAAGAGGTTTCGTTTTACAAGTCCCGTCTGCCATCAGCACTAATATTAACGGTATCTTAAAATGGAAATGACAGTCAGTTAAGCTTAGAAGTGTTCCCTTGTAATCATAATTTGCATGTATCGTACAGGCTCCGTTAATTCTGGTGTGTGGCGTCAGGATCTTAGCATGTTGCCTTCGATGTCCTAATGTACACCAAACTAATCGCAGGACACTAGGCCTCCGCAATACAATGTGTTTTTTTCTATAGTAGCATGTGGTTATTTCAAGCCCTATGAACATCTTCCTGTTGTGATATCTGGAAGCTTACTTTTGGCACAACATATGGCATACAGCTTAAGAATAACTGCAGGCCAGGTAAGTCACGAGAACCATCACAGGTTGAGTACGTATAGATGGACTACGAGTATACAGGTCTCCTCTATCACTACCGAATGACTGGGCTCGAATTCGGGACGATACGGCTGAAATATACCTCCTGCTATCCAGACTGAGGTTTTCGGTGATTTTCCGAAGTCACACCAGGCAAATTCCTGGATAATTCCCTTGAAAGGGCGTGGCATTTTGCTTCGTTCTGTTGTCACATGATCACCTGCCCCTGTCATTCCTTTACTTAAGGATGCTGGCAGTTTTTTCACACACATTGCGTTTTTTTTTTTAAGTACTCTTACCTGTTCAAATCGATGTACTACGTGTTAATGGCTGAGCGCTTTCTGGAACGTGCAGTTCTTATTCTATGCATAATAATATGCTAATAATTCACGGATATCACTGAATAACATTCAAGATGGCTACACCCACATCACTGAATTCACGTCAATTATACGCCAATGAAATTTGAGTGCTAAACTTGTGACCTACGCAGTCCCACATTTGTTCCATTGTGTTCAACTCTGGCGAATTTTGGTCACCAAGATATCAGTTTTATTTGGAAGAATTGCAGTTCGCGCAGGCATCAGTCATAAAGTGATGTAGCTGGTCTACAATAATGTTCTCATAGTCCGTAGTTGTCACCTTGCCTTCGATTACTATCATAGGCCAGATGCAAAACCAACCTAACAATGTCCCACTCTCTTGGATCTATTGCAAACTGCATGTTTTGGGCAGCCACTCGCCTGGATGAGAGAGTATCTGGACACGACCATCGACCTGGCGTAATCAGAACCGTGATTAATCCAACCAACCGACATGATTTCGGTTTGATTCTTGTTCCATTCTTAATGACCCCGCATTCATTGCATTCGTGATTTGACTTTGTCGTTGAGTGAAAAAAATATGAAGAAGTAGTGGTCGTCTGGAGGAGAGCCCCATGGTCAACACTGTGCGCTGATCGTTATGCTGTCAAATACTTGTGGCAGCACCAGCATTATACTCTATTATCTGCCACGGATCATCGCTTATCCTGCTGTACAGAGCTGGTAAGCCTCCGAGCCCAAGTTCAAGACCTTGTCGCTAACTCCTGGTTTC
The DNA here is from genome assembly GCF_023898315.1 of Schistocerca nitens. NCBI lineage: Eukaryota > Metazoa > Arthropoda > Insecta > Orthoptera > Acrididae > Schistocerca > Schistocerca nitens. Next base: position 593,616,252 of record NC_064618.1, on the reverse strand, counting down.
ACTGCTCTACCACTGTCTATGAACACTCATGACAGCACCAGAAGAACAACGGACCAGCTTCACCGGCTCTAAGAAGCGCGTCCTCAGGCACCAGATCATAAAAATTTGCCTCTGGTCAAGCTCGCTTACGTCAGTAGCTTTCCCCATTTCCGGTTCGTATTGTCGCTCGGTTCCGCTGACATACTGAACATTCCTTCTCGTACAACGCTAGAAGAGGTCATCCAGTCTCGTGGTGGTCCCATTGTCCTGACTCACATTAACCTCACAATATGCAACCGACACAAGAGTATGCTAAAGAGATTCCCTAGCGAAATGTAGTATGGCTCCGCAGTAACACCCAACTCATTCTACACAGGGTAATATTGCTAAGCAGTAACGTCCCAATTCATTCTACACAGTACACATTGTCAGATGATTCTTGTTTGGACTTAAAATTTTTACCTTGCCTTCCGCGCGGGATTAGCCGAGCGGTCTAGGTACCTGCAGTCAAGGACTGTGCGGCTGGTCCCGCCGGAGGTTAGAGTCCTCCCTCGGGCATGGGTGTGTGTGTGTTTGCCCTTAGGGTAATTTTGGTTAAGTAGTGTGTAAGCTTAGGTTAAAATGGTTCAAATGGCTCTGAGCACTATGGGACTTAACTTCTGAGGTCATCAGTCACCTAGAACTTAGAACTACTTAAACCTAACTAACCTAAGGACATCACATACATCCATGCCCGAGGCAGGATGCGAATCTACGACCGTAGCGGTCGCACTGTTCCAGACTGTAGAGCCTAGAACCGCTCGGCCACTTTGGCGAGACAGTGAGATGATTACCAAAATTGAACGTTTCCTAAACAGCCAAAATGCATAACTCTGCAACATGGGACTCCACCAAGTCATCAACTGCTGAAAAATAAAATGTTGCAATGAAGGGCGAGTATGCAGAGAAGGACTAAATCCATCAGCACATTTCATGCTCGGAACTGGAATTTCAGAGATGGTGAAAAAACTTTGAGCACCTCCCGATATGCAAAAGTATCGTAGTACCTCTTTGCGGCAGTATGTAGGGACGGAACGCACACGAAGAGGCGGAAGTAAAATATCAATATCAACTGTGAAAGTTGACGCATGGCAACTGTCTGACATCTTACGAATGTTACTCTCGCTGCTACTCGTTTTCCCACCGGGCAGCGAATGCCGTCAGCGGAGCGTCACGCGTCACTACGAGAATTTTCTTCCCAAATTGCGCGTGACGTCTCCGTTTCATTTGAGTTATTTAGAGCAGCTTGCAAATTGGCCTGTGCAACGCCGCGGACGTAGACGCGGACGGAAGGAAAGCAGAGTGGGTCTGAATCAAGTTAGCGCCCAGGCGGATGGCGCGGCCGGAATTACCCTAATGGATCCGCCAGCCGGCCCTCGGTCCGTGGCTCGCGGCGCTGCCCGAGGATGCAAGCCAGCCCAGGTCCCCGCATGCCAGTGGACAGCCCGGCTGGACGAATGACAGCCACACAGGATGCCTCACAGTCTGAAACTAGAGAACAGTACCCTGCACAAAATATTGCTCTCACACACACACACACTTCGCGATACTAGAGTGTAACTCCCCCACTACCCTTCACAATGGTCTCATTTCGCCGAAGGAGTTTGTTCGGATATTTCATATCGAAATGCAGACGCTCATTGGTGACTATACCCGCTATATATATACCAAATTGCGAGGATGTTTGTTGCTACCTTTCACGAGCTGTTGCAAATTGTCACAGATATTTTGTAACTAACCTGTTACTACGGGTTATTACGTTAAGATTAGGTTCGCCACCGACTCTAACCATACAACTAAGGTTTGGCCGAGTCGGAAAATAAATTAATTTGATCACAGTCTAAAAACTCATAAAAATGTATACGTCGTGATATCGCTCATGGGGGATGCGATGTAATTAATAGTATTGCCCGTGCACTGTTGACGAGAATCAAACATTTAAAATAAAATAGAAAATGCATCAACAACGTGCATAAGATCAGCTCCCAGCAACACACCAGAAAATAAGACTTAATCTAAAGCATTTGTTTTAAAATAAAAGGGGAAACTAATCACTGAACCTGTGAGTAAGGAAACGCGTTGGATGTGCTAACGGGAAAGCTACGAAGTGAGTGGCTTAGGTTAAAAACGTAACCTCAGAACACAAGAGGAAATTGTAGATAAAATCATTTATTCCTAAGACATGGATGTGAGGCAAGTACACAATTCGTGATAACATTAATTCCTAAAACATTAAAGAAAATTATCGATACATTCACCGTTATAATCTACACCTAAAATCATTGGTGTGAATGATTCATACAAATCCTGTTGCCTGATAACTGGTCGCAATAATTCGTGAAACGGTACACGTTTCGCAGTACACCCGCATGACCACGTGGTTTGTGGAGACGCAATTTCTAGGTATCGTGGCCAAGTTGCAACAATATCACATCACACAGTCATGAACGGTTAACATTCTTTAAAACAAACATGAGATCGGACAGTTAGTGATGACGGTAGCCCAACAAACTCTAATGTTCAACCACGTGGTTGGCTCCCCACGGACGGAAGATACATAAAACAAGGAAAATTTACGAAAAAGCAAAGCTATTGATATTTAGGAAAATAAAAGCTTATACAGGCACAGCTGAAGGCAAACAGACATTCATACAGGAGTGAGTGCTCACTTCTTATCGACACCTTTGTGTGGCGCTCTTCCGGCGGATCCAAGTCTGCTGTAGAAATTTTCTAAAAGAAAGATCTGCCAAAGTTTTGTATTCCTTGCTGCGACAAGGCAAAGCAATATTTCAGAGCTGAAAAGCGAGACGAAAAGCTAACAGCTCTCCTCTCGCCAAGTAACTACGCGCCACGCGGTCAATCTAACTCACCCTTCTTCGACTGGAGCACCACTGTGGACGCTTCCCGTACCGGCGGCAGACTGCCTCCCACTTTCTTCTCCAGCCTCTTCCACGCTCCTCGTGGCCCGGAAAACTCAAAGATGCCATTTCCGCCACCAACCTAACTCAGATGGATTTCTTACAATAGCGCAAACCTCTTTGCCTATTGACCACTACGAGAGTTGGCTATTCTGTACAACTGCTACTGAATCTGTATGGCTATCGCAGACTTTCTGCAGCAGACTACGCCACAGTCTAGCAACGTGACACACAACGACATTCATTCAATCACACCATATGAGAGTTGTAAAGAAAGGGAAACAAGGAAAAGAAAGAGAAATGCTAGTGAAAATGGGCTACCGTACTAATGAAAGGTGACTACAGGACCCTTTTAATTTTATGTGGGATTTTATGATTTAGGTGGTCCAGATGGATTGTAACAGGTTTCTTGAATTTTTGTAAAGCCGGGAACGCACTTAAGCAGCCTTGCGAACACGGCTGTTGTCATCCCGGAAGACAGGAGTGTCGACGCCACAATCACCACGAAAGAAGGGCAACAGTTGATCTGCGACGATGTTGAAAAATGTATGCTGGTTTACGTTCATGTCATGGTACGAGAGAAACCCGTAAACAACACCGAAACCCCTCCGCTCTCGTCCTACAGAAATAATGTTCGCACACCATGCGTTGAATTCATATTCTGCAGTCTGGTTTCCCGATAAAAACGAATGATGGTACTGTAATGGAATAGCTTTAATAGAACCAGTAGCTTAGTTCGAATCCAACGGATGCAAGAAATTTTTTGCCATGTACTGCAGGTCGTACGCTCCACTAGGCCGTTAGTACACACGACGGCTTACGCCATCGGAAAAAAACTAAAGCGTGACCTGTGAGACCACAATAGAAGTCTCTAGTCAGCTACAGTCCATTTACTGTGTTGTAAGTCCCAGTAAAGATGTCCATTTTATTAGCCTACTAATCGCGCAAAATCATTCACATTGTGTTAATTCGTCTGTCAAAACACAGTAGCTCACTTTTGCAATTATATAATATCGATGTCAATCCGTCTTACTGCGCTGATACCTTACAACTAAACTGCACACTCACGCAAGTTTTCAACCGTGACTAGGGTCAATGTTAGGTGGTATGCTTGGCTGGTACCAGTTCCGCACAATGGTTTGGGTTGTTTGGGGGAGGAGACCAGACAGCGAGGTCATCGGTCTCATCAGATTAGGGAAGGAAGTCGGCCGTGCCCTTTCAAAGGAACCATCCCGGCATTTGCCTGGAGCGATTTAGGGAAATCACGGAAAACCTAGCCGGCCGGTGTGGCCGAGCGGTTCTAGGCGCTACAATCTGGAACCGCGTGATCGCTACGGTCGCAGGTTCGAATCCTGCCTCGGGCATGGATGTGTTGATGTCCTTAGGTTAGTTAGGTTTAAGTAGTTCTAAGTTGTAGGGGACTGATGACCACAGATGTTAAGTCCCATAGTGCTCAGAGCCATTTGCACCATTTGAACGGAAAAGCTAAATCAGGGTGGCCGGACGCGGGATTGAACCGTCGTCCTCCGCACAATGATTAGTGCACCAAAGCGACGAATATTCTCTTCCATGGATATTGGCATTCATACGTTTGAGGAAAATCATAAAAATAGAAACGAACTATCGAAACAGGAGGCTTTCATTCTACACTAAAGAGAGCTATAATCCGTGGGTTTCTCCGGGTTCCAAGACGACGTTTCGAGTCATCCCTCAAAGTTGTTGGAAACTGAAATTGGTAGTGCACTATACGTTGACGTAGGGATAGACGTTGATGTCTCTTTACAGCAGATATCTTTAAAATATTTCCGAAGATGATATCACGTATGAACGTTACTAGCAATATTAGTAACAGCCCTGAGTTTGTGCTTCAATGCAACTCTTCGCTATGCTCGTGGTCGCAGGCATGTAAGTCTCGCTGCATGACTTATTCGCCTTTGGAAGGTGTGGATATGAACTAACGGCAACGAAAATATACAAGGGTCATCCAACAAGTAATACCCCACATTTTTTTCAGCACATGTTTATGGTTAACAATGAGAATCTGGTGACAATATACATCAACACGTTTTGTCCATATCCCATTTTTCTACGTAGTTTCCATCACTTTCTATGTCCGTACGCTGACGTTGTGGAAGATCACGTATTCCCCGCTGGTGAAAGCTCTTGTCCTGTAGGCGTAACCACGTTTTAACTGCCTGATTGACGCTCTCGTCATCATCAAAGGCCAGCCGCTTCAGTCCGGAACCGCGCGACTGCTACGGTCGTAGGTTCGACTCCTGCCTCGGGCATGGATGCGTGTGATGTCCTTAGGTTGGTTAGGTTTAAGTAGTTCTAAGTTCTAGAGGACTGATGAACTCAGATATTAAGTCCCATTGCGCTCAGAGCCATCTGCCATCTTCAAAGTGTGTTCCGGGTAGAGAATCTTTAATCGGCCCAGAGAGATGGAAGTCCGAGGGTGCCACGTCTGGAGTGTAGGGTAGATGAGGCAATGATGTCTGGAGCAGTGGCTGTGACAGGACGTCCAGAGCCTGGCTGATCATGGAGCTCTGTAGCTGCATTTCCTGAGGCTGTAACTTCCTTTACCCATCGCCCAACTGTACTCCTATCAACTGCAGCATCACCATCCATTGCACACAAATGGTTATAGATGTTCACCACGGTTTCTGTTTGTCCACACAAGAATAGAATAACAGCATACCGCTTGTAAAGTGTGGGGACGTATGTAGACGCTATTTTGACGCTGGGCTGTGGCTGCGCCATCGGCCAGAACGGTTCGATGCTTCACCGGCGCACAGAACAAACATTAAATGTGAAACATCAACAAGGACGTTTGTCTACGTTTATCAATGGCTTTTTTTTTAATTTGGGGCATCCCTTATTGAACGACCCTCGTAGTTAAGATTATCTGATAAGCCACTTAAACGTTGCGAGTGTACAAGAAGTAGCCCTTGTTATACGGTGCTACAGATAAGAATAGGACAGGCCCGTCCTAATTCAATCGCTTAATTTCAAACCGGCTTCATATGTAATGTCAGAAAGAGAAAAATCGATTATTATCGCAAAGCGCAGGTGAATACAAGGAGCTCTCCCGGCAGCAGTATAACATAGGTGTCTGAAGGAATGAAGCGTTACAAGTGATTGGAAAAAGGCACAAGTCATTCCCCTCAACAATCAAAATCATCGAAAAGGCGGACACCATTAGAAGTGTCTATCGCTGACGTCGCTCTGTTGTAGAATATTTGAACTTGTTTTATGCGCATCGTTTATAACTTTTCTGACCGAAATCTCCCACATAAGAGAACCTGGGCTCGTATGAAAGACATCTCCCTTTAATCACACACGCAGTAGGCTTTCACGGACTGTGTTAAGTTCAGTTAAAATTTCCGAGCCTAGAGTCCATGGTGGTGGAAACGCAACGTCTGAAATCGACCAAAGCCTCTCTGCCCGGAGTTTTAAGTGTTTTAAGTAATCTCTCTCTCTCTCTTTCTCCATCCAAGAGAGCCAGAGTACAACAGACAAAGACGCCCAGGCGGAGGACATGTAACTTGATTTTCAGATGGCGTCTGACACAGTTTCACGTTGTCGCCTAATGGGACAAGTACGAAGGTAAGTAACTTAGAACCAGCATTTGGAATGGATGGAAGTGTTCCGAGAAAACAGAACACAACACGTCGCTCATATCGGAGAGAAATAGTCAGATTGATTCGTTCCTATTGATATTTTGGTAAACTAGCCGCAGTGATTGATTTAGTGTGCTGGAGTTTCCTTCGCACAGCACGGAACGACACATTTTCAGCATGCATCGGTTGTAAGCCTGTGCGCAGGCGCGTTATCAGTCGAGGAACTGGAGCAGCACTTGGGTTGTTGAATCTCCTGGCAGCCGCGAGCACGGGAAGATTCCTCAAGATAGTGACGATTGACAAGTTCGAAAGGCTGCAGGTTTTCCTGTTTGGAGGTGGTTGTGTTGTGGGTAGCCACATACACTATGAGATAAAAAGTGCTCGGAAGACCCAAAAAACATACGTTTTTTATATTAGGTAGATTGTGCTGCCACCTACTGCCAGCTTCTCCATATCAGCGACCTCAGTAGTCATTACACATAGTGAGAGAGCAGAATGGCCCGTAACTTAAATACTTCGAACTTGGTCAGGTGACAGGGTGTCACTTCTGTCCTACGTCTGTACGCGAGATTTCCACGCTCCTAAACACACCTAGGTCCACTGTTTCCCATGCGATAGTGAAGTGGAAACGTGAAGGGACACGTACAGCACAAAAGTGTAGAGACCGAGCTCGCCTGTTGACTGACAACAGACCGCCGACCGTTGAAGAGCGCTGTAATGTGTAATAGACAGACATCCATCCAGTCCATCACTCAGAAATTCCAAACTGCATCAGCACCCACTGCAAGTAATATGAAAGTTAGCGGGAGGTGAGGAAACTTGTATTCCATGGTCGAGCGGCTGCTCATAAGCCACACATCACGCGGTTAAATTCGAAACGACGCCTGGCATGGTGTAAGGAGCGTAAAAAATGGACGATTAAACAGTGGAAAAACATTGTGTTTCGATCCTATGGCAGGGTGTGGGTACGGAGAATGCCCCGTGAATGTCATCTGACAGCGCGTGTAGTGTCTACAGTAAAATTCGGAGGCGGTGGTGTTACGGTGTGATCATGTTTTTTTATGGAGGGGCTTCCACCCCTTGTTGTTTTGCGTGGCACTAACATACTGCAGGCTTATATTGACGTTTTAAGAACCTTCTTGTTTCAACTGTTGAAGAGCAATTCGGGGATGGCGATTGCATCTTTCAACACGAACGAGCACCAGTTCATAGTGCACGGCGTGGTGGAGTAGTTACATGACACTACCATCCCTGTAACGGACTGACCTGAACAGAAACCTGAACTTAATCCTACAGGAGACCTTTGGAATGTTTTGGAACGTAGACTTCGTGTTAGGACACACCGACCGACATCCGTACCTCTCTTCAGGGCAGCAGTCCGTGAAGAATGGGCTGCCATTCCCCAAGAAATCTTCCAGCACCTGACTAAACGTATGCCTGCGAGAGTGGAAGCTGTTATTAAGGCATAGGGTGGGCCAACACCGCGCTGAATTCAAGCATTACTGAAAGAGGGCGCCAAGAACTTGTAAGTCAATTTCAGCCAGGCGTCCGGATGCTTTTGATCACGTGGTGTATTAGGTAGTTGGTTCCTTCATGGCTCTTCCATTACTGGTTCGTTGGATTTCTGTTCAGTGAATTCGAGTCCTAATACTGCCACGAAGGTAAACTCTAGTGTATTTGCTGGGATTCAGTTGTTAGCAGTCATTATCGTCGAAAAACGGAAGTCAGTGATGTTCTCCCGTCTGCTGTATAATGTCTTCATAGAGACGTCTTAATAAGACTTTGTTGCACCAAAGGAGAGTAAATATACCACTTGCGTGTATCGTTAGTGTTTGTGGAAGTCCGGCTGTCCCATTAGTCCCATTACTCGAGTTTCTGTCTCTAGTACTGGTCGCTGGGAAATGGGGTACCAATCACTGCAGTACAAGATGTCAGATTTTTGTGTTTTTTTTTATTTTTATTGTGATCCCAATGGGAGGGTCAACAGTAACTTGTGCGTGACGTTGTTGTTAATATTTATTTGTAATTATTGCATCTCCTGCGCAGTATCTTCGTGTAATCTGCTTCCGTGTTGAACCTCCAGAGTTGGCTCTCGATTAAGAAAGTGTGACTCAGCCAAAGGGATTGTGTAGTTAACTGAGTACTGGAACATTCATTTGCTAGCTGCATTTATGCCACTACATAGTGGGAAAGATGCAAAACTGGTGCCCTCTGTCACGTTATATGTAATTGCTCTGAGATGTTATGGTATGAGTGGTAATACTGTATTTTCTTCTTTGGACTCTAAAACTTGTTTTTTTATTTTTTTCTTTAGCTTTATCTCTTTAAATTTAGTGTGACGATGTTTTTGGACCTGTGCCAAATGAAAATCTACTTCTGCCAGCTTCTGAACGGAGTTCTTCAGGGTAGAGCCGTGGCATTCGTTGTCGGTCACTGCCCAGTTCTTGACATTGCAAATAAATTGTGGATTGTAATTCGACTCTTGTAATTACAATTCAGTCAGTTATTAAGAGTAAATCCAATGAAAGCTATACTGGTTTCGATACTGAATCGCCTCTGTTGTTCTCAGAAACATTGTACTGTATTTCTAAACAACTCTGGCTGTGCAATAAGGCATTTATCCGCTGACACAAGGCATGTGACTTTCAATTAAAAGTCTCCACTGTACTAGAATGTACACAATGGATGTACGAGTACAAGTTGTAGACACGTGGTTGACGACACATGGAAGTTTGTGTCTAATGGCAGTCTGCTTTCCGCAGCCGTGCGGCTCGGACGTCTCTTTACGTCCCTGCCGCAGTGTTTAGCGCGTACGCGGATCCTTACTTTGTGTTTGCCTTCACCAGTGCTTGCGCTTTCGAACTAGAATGGTCATTCGTACCGACAATCTACTACCAATATCAGCTTTAATAATGAATTTTCACGACTGAAGGCATTTGAAGTAGAACGATTTATGCGTGAAGAAATTAAAATTGAACATAATATATGATTGGCATCCATTTCTTTATCACTTGCATTGTGGTCTACGTCAAACTGATAAACGACGCGGTGCGTGACAAGATCGTACGTGACCGTAAAGATGGACTTAAATTTAAATATTCAGACGGCCATGTCGGAACGGTAGGAATTGATCATGCGGGACTTAGACTGCGAACAGTAAGAGTATCTGAGCTATCATTTGAGGTTCCGCTGAGATCGTGGTTAACGCGCTGCAACCCTATGGACTGCCCTCTTCCCTTACAATTGGAGGCTGCAGAGCGGTAGCCATTTACGACGGTCAGCCGAAAACTTGCTCAGGTTTTGGTCAAGAAGGCCATGTTCGCTCAGCGTGTCTTCAAAAAAGACTTGCACAGATACCGACAGGTGAATCAATAGCAACACCTGTGGCGACGTCTCTCACTCTCACATATGCAAATGAGTTCCGGAAGGACGCTCCACCGAACAGTGACAGCGCCCAACAGCTGGACAGGCCAGTCGAAAAGCCGACGACGGCCAATGCTGTTACGAGCATTGTGACGACAGTGACGCCCCCACAGAGCAGCACCGACCGATACCACCAGCACAGAGATCGGATTAGCAAATGGTTATCGACAGTCGAATAGAACCAACGGCTGCCTTCGTGTCTGAATGTAGTAGTGACAGAGACACTCACCCACATTCGGATACGGAAACGCACTCACGTAAGCAACGGTCTCCGAAAAGGCGCCGGAAACAACGTCTAACACCATCGGACGACTCCTTAATACGTATGCAGGGCAACGGTCAAGAAACGACCGAGGAAGACGGCTACCTTACAGGGGTACCGAGACTCCTCATCCAGAACACCACCGCCTCGACAGCAGCATACGTCAAGAGCGACCTGAAAAACTTGACAATGAACGGCAATCCACTACCACTCCCAGTTATTAGAAGGGAAGTCTCAGAGAGACGGGGCTGGCGAGCCCCGGCCGACGGTAAACTTGCCCTGAGGAGACTGGCCGATGGTTGTCAAGGGGAACCACCAACAGTTGCAACAGGCGACACGGCGGGGCGGCGCCCCTCTTGAGTTCAACTTATAACCAACGACGGCGAGCAGGAAATGGTCACGTAACGTGCTAGTACAACAGCATATTGCGTAAGCTCCCATGCTCGATACACATGCGACGGAAAGAAGACAAGCATATGGGCTTGGTTTTATCAATATCAATAATATTCGGTTGCAGATTAGGATGTCCTTACTCAAAGACACGCTGCAAGCAGCAGACATCGACATCGTACTCCTACAAGAAGTATACTAAGGGTGTAACACTTAATAATAATTAAATGTGTTCAGGTTACCAGTTTTTGCCTGATAAAAACTGTTTTTTCTGAAATAAATTTTGAAACTATTCTGCAGAGTGTGGGCACACTCCCGGATCCGGGTCCCGGATTCCTCGCTGTTTCAGTGACGCAAAGGTAACGTCGGACGTACCCCACTGGAATGCTACGGAACCATTACAATTGGCTGTGGCCTATTGAATAACGTCATACGCTACAGATGGCAGGCGCTACAGCAAAGACATTGTGATCTTAGAGCGGTTTAATACTAAACCGGCAGTGTACGCCCCTGTATCCCGATGTCGGTACACGCAGCTGCTCTCACAAACCTTTATATCTTCCATCTCTTTTAATTTGCATTGTATTACATATTATGGATGGAAATGTTAGAAAATGAAATAGTATCACTACTAATGACTTTGATATATATATTTTAAAGAAAAAATTATATTATAGTCAAAGGTATGTCTGCAAAAATGAGATACATACAGATCTGCTGCTGTCAAACTAATGCACATATTCATTGGAATATTTTATCGATACAATCTTGCCACACTGTAACAGCATGTTCAAGTCAAATGAATGTCTTGCAGTTTTTACAACACATTTGTTTTCCCTGTTTTCGCTGTTGCAGTCTACACATCACCCTCGTGAGCTCGTAGTTGATCCACTTAAGAACATTTCACACCAGAAAGCTCTTCAGTTCTTTCGGTTACCTTTTATGGCAAAGTTTTAACATTGCCCTTTCCTCAAGCAGGTATTGCAGAAGCGCAAAGAAAGCTGCTTCAAGAATTCTTTTACTCTCGGTTGTTGTTTCTTATTTGTGTTGAAACAAAAGTGGATTTATCGCAGCTGTGTTCATGAAGCCATAAGAAGTAACCATTGGCCATCTTCTTGTATTGCTAGCTGCGATAAATGCTAGACCCAGTCCGTCTATCACTTAGTAAGTTTATAGAATGTGTTAATGTCTGGTTTCTTATCAGTCCCTGTATTTTCATCAACATTTTCATAGTGATGCATAAAACAGAAGTAACATAGATCTATTTCTTTTCGGCCCATAAAAGATGAAGGTGCTATTTTCCTAGAAAGCAAACACATACGACTTTTCTTGTTGGTTTTTAGTGTTAGTTAACTCATTGGTGCACTTCTCTCTTATTCTTCCTCAGAGTACCACCGATAGTGGTCGTCTGTGTCATTAGTGCGTTTGCAAGCTCATGACCTGTAAAATAGTTGCCGCAAGATACGTTGCGCCCCGTTTCCGTGAGAGGTTGGCAAAGTCTTAGAACAAACTCAATTGACCTGTTGTCTTGTCTGCATTGGACGTCAGCCTGCTGCCCAACATATACCTCCATACTGAATGACTGGATGTGTAAAACCGTCTAAAAATCTTCAAAAAAATGGCTCTGAGCACTATGGGACTCAACATCTTAGGTCATAAGTCCCCTATAACTTAAAACTACTTAAACCTAACTAACCTAAGGACATCACACACACCCATGCCCGAGGCAGGATTCGAACCTGCGACCGCAGCAGTCCCGCGGACTGCAGCGCGAGAACCGCTAGACCACCGCGGCCGGCTCTAAAAATCTTCACTCGACACTTGTTTGACTTACTTGGCATTTACTGGTGCAGTATCCATCTTCCACGGAATGCTTCTAGTTTTCCACCAGCTGTCACGTGTTCAGAAGCTGTTTAAGCACTCTGAAAGTTTTGAACTGTTAGGATGAAATCCTGTCTTATTCCATCCATGTGATCTGTTTTCTCTCTCTCTGTCTCGATTCTTTATCGTCGAATCTGAGGTATCGAAGAAGAAAAGGAAATTTTTCATTGTCAGATGACATATTTAAACTTCTGTGCCATCATTTTCCCACAGTTCTTGTAGACTTAGGACACGCATTACACCAGCCTTGTACAATAATCCAAAGAGAAAGCCTTCGTTTCATCTATATTGCTTTGTTGGAATCTGTCTCCCTAAAAAAACTAACCTGGGTAAGTTGAATGGTCCTGTTAGTGCAATGAACGAGTAAGTGCCTAATTTGTTAATCAAGAAATAATTCCCAGCACTGTAGAGGATTTATAGCACATTTTTCAGCACTTTTCGCACCAGGCAAATGTGTTATGATTTTATGAGGGCGAATGCACAAGTTCTCTGGCGGAGCACAAGAAATGCATGCTGTTCTGCCTTTAGCAACAAACACTTTACTGTCTGCATCATAATCACTGCTGTTTCATCACCTGATACTCCTTGTTCGGTATCGGAACCATTTTTACGTTCTGAGCCAAAGATTCCTTCAAAATCGAATTCACAATCATCAGAATCATCACCTTCACCTTCAAACATGATCTCTTCAGTTAGCTGCTGTGAGGTAACGGACGAGTTGTGGCACCCTGGAAATATTCTATGGTTGCTAGCCGACCGCATGGCTGGGAATTCCATGGTTACGCTATGTCGATGAAGGAGACTTGCCTGGAATGCCAAAGATGGCGAACTTTGTGAAACCTTAATGACAGACATTTCACAGTTCGCATAGACATTAATAGTAGCCAGATGAATCATGATACCTCAAAAAGAAACATGTACATTAGAATTATTTGCACGACGATTCTGATGGTGTAATCAGATTTTCAATATCTTTATTAGTTTAAAGTTAAGTATCTGACAATAAATTATACAAGTGACACCCATGAGCCGTGGCGGCTCATATCGATATGGGCCACTCTGATGGTTTATCTTTCCTGCCACGGTCAGAGCGGTAAGCAGCGCCCTCTGGGGCCTACGCGAGGAGTAACGAAGCGAGGTCATGGGAGAGTGTGCTCCGGGACGTGATGGAAGACGGTTGTCTGGTTGACGCAGCGAATGTGGGACCGGACCAATTGCATGGAGATATACAAGTTGGCTCTGAACGGAAGGCGCCGTAGCAAGCAGCGGGAAGCGAGCGTCATGTAATTTGTGTGAAGGAGTAGCGATTTTGCATTGGATGTCTCAGTGGTTCCCGAGAGTTGCGGTGGCTGCTTTCGGAGAAGAGAATTGTTTGTTTTAGGGCTGTACATGGAATGATGTTCATGTTTTGTCGATTGCTGCAATAACTCCTGCGTGGGGAGACCCTCTGAGGGACTTGTATTGTACTGTTGCAGTGCAGTCCATCTGAAACGTGCTGCTTAAAACTTGGGACTGCAGCTCTCTGATGTTATATATTACTGTTTAATCTTAAATGTCTTGGATGTAATATGGTTGTTGAGGATTATGTAATTAATTTTGATCGCTGGTTCCTTAAAGGAAGTATTTCGTTTTAAAATATGTGCTCGGTCAGAGCCTATTTAAATATGATTTTAACTTATCATTCAAATTTTCTAGTCTTGCTTTCTTAAAAGGCTTTCAGTTAAATGATTGCTATTTGCCTGTTTAAATGTTTGAGTGACTTAAAGGAAAAGAATATTATTTTGTAGTTTTGTACTGATTGTTCCTTTTGGATAATGCCTGACTTATGTGTTCAATAATGAAATGGCGTGCTAATGGTATATCGTCTATTTTAGTATCTTTTAAGAACTGTAGCTGCATCATGGCATATTCGTAAAAGGCGGAAGAGAAAAGAATTGGGCAGTGCGGGCTTTCAAATAATAAAAATGATGAAAGATGTGATGAGGTGTGGCTGTCAACCACGTACCCTCAGACTCAGAGTTGAAATATTAAAAGTTTTGTCTGGTTTCGTTGTCTAGCGGCTGGGATACATAGTTGCCACATTACAGGCCAAATACCGTTGAGTCTCCAGTATATTATAAAAATACACACATGAATCGAATGATCAAAGGATTCTGTGACTCGCCAATTGCGAATTATGAATGTAACATATAAATTTATAAATGAAAGATTGCAATTAAATAAAATCAGCAGGTACTATCTTAATGACTTTAAATGATGAGTACGATAGTAGAAGTTCTTTTGAGAATGCGGTATATTTCTGCAAAACACTCATTCGTGTCAATGGTCTAACAATTAAATAAAATATAAGTTTAATAACAGGGAAACGATAGATTCCTACAGCACGTTATTAGTTATGAACAACACAGCTCGCGAGGTATTCATTTCTAAAAGCACACTACGTCTTCACTTATTTATATACATAAGGAACAGCACAGGGTGTATAACACCACATTGAGGAACGTCAGAAGTCACTTCTGTTTTACTCGACGGCTTTCTGTTACTTACTACGTATCCAGTCGCGTAACTGAGACGATATACCATTAGCACGCAATTTCACTGCAAGCCGATTGTGTTCTACAGTATCAAAAGCCTTTGGGAAATCTAGAGATACGGAAACAATTTGTAATCCTTTGACAATAGCACTCAGCACTTCGTATGTGTAAGGAGCTAGTTCGTCTCACAAGAACGGTGTTTTTTAAATCCATGTTGACTGTGCATTAGTAGTATTCGAGGTAATTCATAACGATTGCACCCAGTATATTTTCCAGGATCCAGCTGCATATCGACGTTAGTGATATGGGCCTGTAATTTAGTGGATTACTTCTACCATCTTTATTGAATACTGGTGTGACCTGTGCAACTTTCCAGTCTCTGGGTACGGATTTTTCGTCTAGCTAGCGGTTGTATAAAATAGGAACCGAATTGGTACGTAGCCTGAACCAGAAGACTTACTTTTATTAAGTTATTTAAGTTGCATCACTACTCCGAGGGTATCTACTTCGTGGTTACTCTTGTTGGCAGCTGCTCTTGATCTTAATTCTGGAATCTTTACTTCGTTTTCTTTGACGAAAGAATTTAGAAAGGCTGTGTTTAGTAACTCTGTTTTGGCATCACTGTTGTCGATGGTATTTCCATTGATATCGCGCAGGGAAGGAGCTGACTGTGTCTTGTCGCTAGCATACTTTACTTACGACATGAGTCTCTTTGGATTTTCTGCCAGGCTTTCAAAGTTTCGCTGTGGAAACTATTACAAGCATCCCGCATTTAGTCCGCACTAAATTTCGAGTTTCTGAATAAGATCGCCAATCTTGGAGATTTTGCATTCGTTTACATTTGGCATGTATCTTTCGTTCCTTCTTCAACAGTGCTCTTCCACTTTTTGTTTGTCTATGGGTACCAGCTCGGTAGTTTGTTGATTTACTTGGTATACAACACACAGTTGCTGTCGACACTACTTCTTTGAATTCAAGCCACATCTGGTCTACACTTACACTGTTACTTTGGGCGGAATGGAAACTGCCTCTCTGGAAGGCGTCAAGTGAATTTATATCTGCTTTTTTAAATAGGTGTATTTTTCATTTATTTTTGGAGGATTTGGGGTTACAATATTCAATCTCGCTACGACAGCCCTGTGTTCACTAACCCCTGTGTCCGTTTTGATGCTCGTTATTACCTCAGGATTATTTGTTGCTAGGAGGTCAAGTGTGTTTTCACAACCGTTTACTATTCGCGTGGTCTCATGAGCTAACTGCTCGAATTATATTTCAGAGAATGTGTTGCCACAATTTCAGATACAGTTTTATGCATGCCTCCGGATTTAAACATATAATTTTTCCAAACTATCGAGGGCAAATTAAGGTCAGCAGCAACTGTTATTGTATGAGTTCGGTACGGGTTTGAAATTAAACTCAAGTTTTCTTTGAACCTTTCGGCAATTTTATCATCTGAGTTGGGATGTCGGTAAAATTTTCCAATTATTGAAGTTTTGAACATGGCTGCGTTGTCAGCGATCGTTTAAAAAGTAAAATTAAACCTATGGCAGCCCTCGATCGGAAAAAAAAGAATTCTTTTGACCTAGGTTTCCGAACTGTTATGAGTGCCTCCATCAGAAGTAAAACACTCAAAATATTTAGCGATAAAGCTTATATGCGCCGGCCGTTGTGGCCGAGCGGTTCTAGGCGCTTCAGTCTGGAACCGCGTGACCGCTAAGGTCGCAGTTTCGAATCCTGCCTTGGGCATGGATGTGTGTGATGTCCTTAGGTTAGTTAGGTTTAAGTAGGTCAGAGTTCTAGGGGACTGATGACCTCAGATGTCAAGTCCCATAGTGTTCAGAGCCATTTGAAAGCTTACATATATAAAGAATACATTGAAGGCAAGTAATTATGGGCTGCTCACGCTTGTCGGGCTACAACAGCATCAGTCTGATGCTACCTGATGTAAGCGGGGCTAACAATAACTGACAACAATTCACTCGGCTGGTCCGAGATACCCTTGAACTCTTTGTCGTAAGCTAACCCGAAGTTCTACAGTTGAAATACCAGGAAGGCACGCCAATCAAGTCCAATTATGCTCACTTAAAAGTATGGAGAAAAAAGCTTCTTGGAGACAATTTTCAGACGTTGTACTAATATCAAGTGTTCTTGACGACCACCTGCGTGTAGTTACAGGTTAAAATTCGAGAGAATACTTTCCTAGAAGAGTTAGCTACTGTACTGGTTTCACCTGCATGTACCTCATGAAAAGACCATGAAGGTAAAAGTAGAAAGATTATAGCTGACAGGCCGCCCGGAGTGGCCACTCAGTTTGAGGCGCCGTGTCACGGACTGCACAGCCCCTCCTGCCGGAGGTTCGAGTCGTCCCTCGGGCATGGGTGTGTGTGTTGTTCTTAGCATAACTTAGTTTAAGTAGTGTTTAAGTCTATTGACCGGTGACCTCAGCAGTTTGGTCTCTCAGGAAGTCACACACATATGAACATAGCTCACAAGGAGCAATCAGTCTTCGCATGCACAATTTGAAGCTGGAAGAGGCATTAGAGAAATATCTACGGTACACGAGCCACACCCCCCCAACCACAATGTTGCATACGGATATAAATTTCCGATGTGGAGTCAACAAAAAGTTTACATTTGTACAGTTTATGGCTGTGGCAATTGCTGCCGGAGACGTCCGATGAAAGACGTCACCCTGCTAACTCTCCTGTTAAAGAGGGCGGAGGAGACAAGTTTCAGAGGGACTTGTTGCTCATGGAATGAGTAACAATCCCCAACATCTGAAAAAATCAGCAATGACCAATGGCACATTCATGCACAAGGCAGTGGAAACAGTGGAAAGTCCTGCGTTTAAGATGTGTACCCACAAGACTAGCTGCCTTTGAAAAAGTGTCATGATTTCCCAAAAAAGGGATATGAAACGGCTCAATCTAGATATGTCAGGGAAATGAAATGTAAGGAAAATACAGGTTAATCTCAACCACAGTACGACGTGTTACAACAGGATTAGAATTTGTTGTGAACGTATTGGGGAGTAAGTTCCTCTGAATAACAAAGTAAAAGGTTTATTCCCTTCAGAATCGACAACATACCTACGGCAACAACAATATTTCAAGTATAGATGACAATGTCCCAGGCAGAAGATGAGGAGATAGAGAAAACATATGAGTAAATCGAAAGGGTAATTCAGTAGATAATACCTCTTCATCATGGGAGACTGGATCGTGGCAGTGGGAGAATGGGAGAAGGAACAGAAGACACAGTTACGGGCGAATATGAGCTCGGTAGTAGGCATGAGAGAGGAGGAAGATTGAGTTTTCTAATCAGTTTCAACCATTATTGGTAACTAAACTTTTCAGAAATTACAAGAGGTGTAGATGTAGTTGGAAAAAGTCCGTAAACCCTGTAAGTCTCCAGCTAGATAACAGCGACACCAAACATTACGGAATCGCACATTACCCACTTTTGAAGTTCTCTTAGGCTATAGGTACCAGAGACGGCATTTCGACAGAAGAGGAATGGATATCTCTAAAAGAGACGATCAATGAAGTCCTTTAAAGACGTGGATGCTGCGACAAGGAATACTACAGTAGGCAGATCAGTTGAAGACGGAGGAGATCTCTAAAAAGGGCAACCATACGAGGAACGGAACTGCAAAGAAACCACGGATAACAATAAAAACGCTTCAACTGATCGACAAAAGAAGGAAGCACAAGAATAGTCAAAGGAACACAGGAAAACAGCAAAATAAAACACCTAGGAATGAAATAAGGTTCATGGAAGCCAAGGCTAACTTTTTGCACGAAAAATGTAAACAAACAGAAAAATAAATGGTCGTCGGAAAGATCGATTCAACATAGGGAAATGTCAAAATAACCTTTCGTGAAATTAAAAGTATGGACGTCAACATCTAGAGCACAACGGTAATTCCAATGTTAAGCGCGAAGGAGAGCTCAGGTAAATGGGAAAGTATATTGAAGGCCTCTAACAAGGGGACATAGTGGATCCAGTATTAGGTCCATAGTTTAACAGAGCTTCGGAAAGCTTTCTATTAAATAAGACTGAATGGGTAGATAACATCGCTTCGGCATTTCTAAAATCATTGGTGTAGGTAGCACCCCAACGATTATAAATCAATAGCGATGCAGTATCTGTGGGACTTAATGAAATGTCTTCAGACTTTCGGAAAAAAGTTATACACACAATCAGAATGACAGAAGGAGCACATTGGTGCGAAATCTATCAGTCATTCAGTTTAAAAGCTCATGCATCCAAGTTGCAAGCAAGTATAATATACACAAAAAAGGAGAAGAAAATTAAAGATCCGTTGCATGTCTATCTGTTTAGCTTTCGGAAAGGTAATGGCATCACAAAGGTAGTTCTGACTTTGCAACTGGCAATCAAAACAAGACTTAAGAGATATTAAGACGCGTTCATAGGATCTGTTGATATAGAAAAAGCATTTAGCGAGATAAAATAGTGCAAGATGTTTGAAGTTCTGAGCAAAATGTGAGAGTTAGAAACCTTACGTTCAATAACATGACAATGTAGTAATTATGAAGAGTAGACTCAAGTTTAAGAGAGTACTACAAAAGAAGTGACGAGGAAGTATGTGGAATACTGATGTACTCAAGAATAACGAGACGCATCAGACGTTCGCTAAGGAGGTGGAGACTGCGACAACGGACACAAGAGCAAGCAGTTCGGTTGAAGGGGAGTGAACATATTTTAAGAAGACACACCCACATGACGGACAAACATAGGTACAATAAAGGTAACTGTGAAGAAATACTTCAGTTGGTCGAGAAAGAATTAAGCACAAAAATGATCAGGGAAATTAAGCATCACAGTAATAAAGGTCACCTAACGATGAAATAAACAAAAATTGCAGGACACTCAAGGTGAAATGGCCGCAAGAAATATGTGATTGACTCATCATATAGTAAAGTCAAAACAACTTTCAGTGAAATTCAAGATGGTGCTTGGGGGCGAGAGGTGACTTTAAGAGTACCGTGGGAATTCCGCTGTGAGGCGCAGAAGAGAGAGTGCTGGTTGAAAAAATTACATTGAAGGTCTCTTTAAAGACTTGAGATCAAAATAAGAAAGCAAGTGCTGTGGACATTGGCGAGAAAGGCAACGAAACTAAAGTTCAAGTCCATGTGAAGAATCTATGAGACTGGCGACGTACGATCACACCACATATCAGCGAGGCATTTTTCACACTGAGCCTGATATTGGCAGCAATGCTTAAGAGAAGTAAAGGCAACCTCTTAAGATTCATCGTCCTAGAAAAAGCGCTTGACAGTGTAAAATCTAGCAAGATTTTCAGAATTCTGTGAAAAATAGGAATAAGCGGTAGGAGGAGGCGATTAGAGAACTGGAGATCAAAAATGAAGAGCTTGGATTAAAAAGCGAGTAAAATAGGGATGCAGTCATTCGCCCACACCATTAAAACTATAAATGTAATGAGCATTGAGTAATGTAAAAAAAGAAAGGTTCAAGAGTGGGATTTAAATTGTCGGTGAAAGGATATCAGTCATAAGTTCCGCTGATCGATGGAATGAATAGTCTAGTGCATACAAAATATGGACTGAGTGTACACCGGAAAAGACACAAGTAACGACATGTAGCAGAGATGTGAATACGGAGATACCTGACATCAAAATTGGTAATCTCGAAGACGACGAAGTTAAGGAATTGTGATGCCTTGTAAGCAAAACAACTCAAAACGGAAGAAACAATGAGGACATAGAAAGCACACTGGCGCAGGAAAAGAGAATATTCATGGTATAAAAAACAGGCCATAATTTGAGGAAGATGTTTCTGAGAATGTATGTCTGGAGCACAGGATTGTATGGTAGTGGATCATGGACAGAGCGAAAACAAGTACAGAAGAGAATCCAAGAATATGAGATGTGATGATACTGAGGAATGTTGAATATTAGGTGGACTGATAAGATAAAGAATGGAGTTCTCCGCAGAATCGGTGAAGAAAGGGTCATATGGGAAAACTGACAACAAGAAGGGACATGATAGTAGGACATGTGTTAGGACATCCAGAATACCGTCTGTGGTACTAGATGGAGCTGTAGTGGGTTAAAACTATCCGTGAAGACAGAGATTTGCCCACATCCAACAAATAATGGAGCAAATAAGGTGTAAGTGTTACTCGGCGATGAAGAGCGTAGCACAGGGGAGGAAATAGTGCCCGGACGCATCAAACCAGTTAGAATACTGATAACTCACAAACAGAAGAAAAGAAATAACAACCGGATGAGTGACAGTATGAATGTAACACCAAGAGCGAAGAGCTCGGGTTAGAATGTTATGAGGTAGATGCAGACTTTCCCGCTATTGCTCAAGCTGACGTTAAGAAAGTATTGACGGAAAGAAAAGAAAGATTCAAGGGAGGAATTAAAATCGGGGTCAAAGGATGTCAACGAAATCATTCGCTGATGGCATTTCTATCCTCAGTGGAAATGGAGAACAATTACAGGACCTGTTACATGAAATGAACTGGCTAATGGGTACAGAAAAAAGACTGAATGTAAGAACAATGACGGCAATGAGGAGTGTTTTTTTCCTCTTCCTTGTTTACTACAAACCTCAATGAAATAGTGGTGGTCATTCCTGAGCTCACGAAAGGGCCAGTATTTAGTTGATCTCCATCTCTTTCCTGCAATTCCTCACTGTGATTTATGTAACGAACTAGTACACCGACAGCAATCCCTACGATGTTGTAGATTGGAATACAGGTCTACGCCATGATTCCCGGGCAAAATAATGAGGAGGACCAGAAATGAAATTAACTACAAACTTAATAAAAAACAGTTAAGTGCAGGAATTCTGATAAGGTGGAAAAGTATGCTAAATTTAAACGAACGCAAAGTTTCCAAGACTGGGGGTCTTTTACATAAGCTCGAAATTTAGTGCTTACATCATAGCGAGACGCCCATAATAGTTTCCACACATATCTTTATCTCGAAACCTGGCAGAAAATCCAAATAGATCCTGTTCGTATGTAAAGTATGCTAGCGGCAAGACCCACTCAGTACCTTCCCTGTGCGATAGCAACGGAAATACTATCGACGACAGTGATGCCAAAGCAGAGTTACTAAACACAGCCTTTCTAAATTCCTTCAGTAAAGAAGACGAAATAAATATTCCATATTTCGATTTGAGAATAACTACGAATAAGAGTAACATCGGAGTAGTGGTGAAACTTAAATCACTTAACGAAACTACGTCTTCTGGTCCAGACTGTATATCAATTAGGTTCCCTTCAGAGTAAGCTGAAGAAATAGCTCCATATTTAACAATCATATACAACCGCTCGGTCGAAGAAAGATATGTACCCAAAGCCTGGAAAGCTGCACAAGTCACACCAATAGTCAAGATGGATAGTAGTGGCAATGTTCTAAATTACTGGGCCATATCATTAATGTCGATATGCAGCAGGATTTTGGAACATATATTGTGTTCTAAATTTATGGATTACCTCGAAGAGAACGGTCTATTAAGGCACAGTCAACACGGATTTAGAAAACATCGTTCTTGTGAAACACAACTAGCTCCTTACTCACACGAAATGTTGAGTGTTACTGACAACTGATTACAAACTCATTCCATATTTCTAGATTTCCAAAGGGCATTTGAAACTGTGCCACACAATTGGCTTGTAGTGAAATTGCGTCCTTATATCGACTCAGTTTACTGACTGGATTCGTGATTTCCTGTCAGAGAGGTCATCTTTCGTGGGAACTGACAGAAAGTCATTGAATAATACAGATTTCTGGAGTTCTCCAAGGTGGTGTTAAAGGCGCTCTGCTGCTCCTTATCTATATAAACGATGTAGGAGATAGTATGAGCAGCCGTCTTAGATTGCTTGCAGATGATGCTGTCGTTCATCTTGTAGTACATTCGTCAGAGGATCAAAACCAGTTGCAAACCGATTTAGATAAGATATCTGTATGGTGCAAGAGTCAGAAATTCACCCGAATAATTAAAAGTGTGACGTAATTCACATGAGTGCTGAAAGGATCAGTTAAACTTCGGTTACACCTAAAGTCAGTCAAATCCAAAGGCCATAAATTCAACTAAATATATAGGAACTACAAATACGAAAAACGTAAATTGGAAAGAACACATAGAAAATGTTGTGGGTAAGCTGACCCACAGACAGCTTTTTATTGCCAGAACCCTTAGAACATGCAACAGATCTACTAAAGAGAAGACATACACTTCGTTTGTCCGTCCTCTTTCGGAGTACTGCTGCACTGTGTTGAACCCTAGAATTAACGGAGTACATTAAGTAAGTTCAAATAAGGGCAGAACGTTTCGTGGTATCGAGAAGTGGGCGAGAGAGTGTTACTGACTAGATACAGGGTTTGGGACATAGGCCATTAAGACAAAGGCGTTTTCCGTTGCGGTGGAATCATCTCACGGAATTTCAATCACAAACTTTCTGCTCCGAGTGCGAAAATCTTTTGTTGAACCGCCCTACATACGGTGAAAGATCACTATAATAATACAAGGGAAATCAGAGCTTGCACGGCAAGAAATAGGTGTTCATTTTTTCCGCTAGCTATTCGAGAGTGGAATAATACTGTAGATGGATAGCACATGACGGTCGAAGAAAAGACGACAACATAAGAGGACTAGTACTGGCAAAGTGGGCACTCGTTGCCAAGAGAAGTCTGCTACGTGACACAGAGCCCTTAACTTTAGTAGAAAATCTGAGAATATACTGTTGAGGCACAGCACTGTACGCTAGTAAGTAATGGCTGTGAGCATACGGGAGAGGAGCAGAATCGAAGTTTTTGAAGTGTGGTGCTGCGCTTTATTTAGTCATCAGTCTGGCGTATTTGACGCTTCCCGTCATGAGCTCTTCTCAAGTGCCAGCCTCAGTTCTTTCGTGTTTTAGTATCACTTGCACTCAATGTCCTTGGCTATTTCTTGGATTTCTTGTAATCGCTCTCTTCCCCTACACTTTTTATACTCTACATCACCTTCCAGAAATTATTCGTTGATGTTGTAAGAGGTCATATCATCTTCTCATTTCTTTTTGTCAGTGTTTTCCATATGCTCCTTTCTTCGTCTGTCCTGCGATGAAAATCCTCATCTTTTCGAGCCGTCTGATTTTCAACATCCTTCTTTAGCACGACATCTCGACCTCGTCGATTCCCTTGTTCCAGTTTTCCCATTGTCTGTTATCCACTACCACACCAAACTCGTACATTCTCAGCAACTTCTTCCTCAAACTAAGGCTTATGTTTCATACCAACAAACCTCTCGTGCCAAGTAAAGCCCTCTTTTGTTGTCATAGTCTGCTTTTCATGTGCTCCCTCCTTCGATCCTTATGAATTACCTTTCTTTCTACGCAGCAGAATTTCTTACCTTCGTCTACGTCGTGATCACCAGTTATCATGTAACGTTTCTCATTGTTCAAATTTCTGCTACTCCTAATTACTTTGTCTTTCTTCGGTTTACACTCGATCTATATTTTGTACTCATTAGGCTGTTCATTCCATTCACCAGAATCTGTAATTCGTCTTCACCTTCTCTGATGATAGCAACGTTATCAGCGAATCATATCACTGATAATCTTTCACGCAGAATTTTTATCTCAATCTTGAACCTTTGTTTTATTTCCGTTATTGCTGTTTCGTTATATAAACTGAACATGAGTGATGGAAGGTTGTACTCCTGGCCTACACATATTTTAATTCAAGCACTTCGCTCTGGATCTTCCGATGTAATTATTCCTTCTTGGTTTTCCCGTACAGACTCTACATTCACCGTCTTTCCCGATAACTTGCTCCCATTCGTCGCGGAATTTCGAACATCTTCACGCATTTTACTGGTACATCTAGGCCAACAAATCCTGCTGGGTGTGATGATTTTTCTTCAATTTCGCATCCATTATCAAACGGAACGTCAGAACTACTTCTCTGCGTCCTCTACCTCTCCTAAAGCCAAACTGATCGTCCTACTGTTGAGCTTCTGTTTTCTTTTCCATTCTTCTGTATACTATTCTTGTCAGCAGCTTTTATGCATGAGCTGTTAAGCTGGTTGTACGATAGTTTTCGTACTTATCTTTCCTTGCAGTCTTTGGAATGATATGGATGACATTTTTTCCGAAATTCTGATGATACGGTGACAGTCTCTGGCTCCTACACACTATCTTTAGTAGTGATTTGGTTATCACTGCCCACAATGATTTCAGAAAACCGAATGGAATTTAATCTGTCCTTGCGACCTTATTTGAACAAATGTCTTACATAACTCTTTTAAATTGTGTCACACAGGATCGCCGATCTCTTCGATAATGACAGTCCGATTTATTCTTCAACAGCGTCGTCAGACAAGTCCACCCCATGATAGTGGCCTTCACTCTACTTTATGCACGTATTCTTTGTTTAAAGAAGGAATTCGCATTACAAACTGAATGTTTCTATACTTGCTTTCAATTGTAGCGAAGGTTGTTTTGACTCTTTTATGTGCTGAGTTATTCTAACCGTCGAACATTTTTCTTCTCATCTTTCCTGCAGCCATGTCGTCTTGGCTGCCCTGATTTTCATGTTTACTTCATTCCTAAGGGAATTAGGTTGTTGTATTTCCGTATTGACCCGTGGTCTAGCAGGGCGTCTTCGTCTACTAATGAAAACGTCATAAGTCCCGGGTTAGAGCCCAGCCGCTTATTAAATTCTGAATACATATCATCAGAAATGTCAGAAATGTGAAAGTGGGCGGAAAGGAAGACAGAGGCTCTGGGCTCTCTCATTCCCGTGGGTTTGCAAACTGTCCCAAAAGGCTGAAGAATCAACAATAATCAGCTGCACGAGGGTGCAGAAATCGACGGAAACAACTGAATCACAGACAGGTAATGTGTATCCACAAGATATGTGGGCTAGCACTGAGAAACGCATCATGATCATATATCTTGTGGCAAAAGGTTCCGAATCCTTATTCAAATCTCTGCGAGGGAACAGTTAAATACGAGGTCATCATGAGAAACAAATTTAATGCCAACGACCTGGTAATGATCTACGAGTCGTATCGCGGAATGTCAGAAGCATGAGAGCAAGAGGAATGCTAAAAACCTGAAATGGGAAGTACTACGACAAAGTATAGTTGTAGTTCGGGTCAGTGAAGTGAAGTGCAAAGATAATAACGATTTCTGGGAAGGCGAATGCAGGGTTACATAATCAGAAGCAGAAAATTGTATTGTTGGAATAGAATTCGTTATCAATACGAAGCTAGGGCAGAGAGTGAATTACTGTGAACAGTTCAGTGTAGGGCTGTTATCATTGGATCTGACAACAATCCAGTGCCGACAATGAAAGTTCAGATGTACATGCCAACGTTGCAGGCAGAAGTGGAAGAGACAGGGAAAGTATATGAGAAAAAAATGGTTCAAATGGCTCTGAGCACTATGGGACACAACATACAAGGTCATTAGTCCCCTAGCACTTAGAACTACTTAAACCTAACTAACCTAAGGACATCACACACATCCATGCCCGAGGCAGGATTCGAACCTGCGACCGTAGCAGTCCCGCGGTTCCAGACTGAAGCGCCTAGAACCGCTCGGCCACCGCGGCCGGCTATATGAGAATATTGAACAAATAAATCAGCATGTAAAGGAAAATCTAATAGTCATTTAGGATTGGAATGGAATTGTAGGGGAATGAATAGAAGAAAGATTTAACGGAAAATATGATCTTCACAGTAGGGATGAGAGAGGAGAAAAACTGAGTTCTGTAATAACTTTCGGTATTTCATAATGAAGAATCTAGATACACTTCCAGAATACCAGGAGACAGGGGGAGGACTGAAGATTAAGAAAGACGAGCCGTGTTTTAAGTTCGCTACGCATGTGGATACCACGTTAAGGTGGACATCTCTAAAAAGGGGCCTCACAGATGTTGGGCGGACAAACATAGGTTCTAGCAAGGCAATTGCGAAGAAAGCTTGGGTAACAGACGATATACTTCAGTTGATTGACGAAAGAAGGAAGTATAAAAATGTTCTGGAAAACACAAAGGTACAGCTGTATAAATCCCTTAGATATGAGATACTAGCAAGCGGAGGGCAGGCAAGGCGAAATGGCTGCAAGAAGGATGTGCCGAAATCGGAAAAGGAATTGTAGTCGGGAAGACAGCCTTAACGTACAGAAAAGTCAAAACAATCTGCAGTGAAATTAAACACAAGGAAGTAACAATAAGAATGTAGTAGGAATTCCATTATCAGGCAAAGAGAAGAGAGAGAGGTTGGTTGGAAAAGTAAACTGAAAACTTCTATGAGGGGAGCATTGGTTTGATGACGTGACACAATCGATACGGCTGACTTAGGTGATCCAGTATTAAAAATGCTATAGAAGACTTGAGACAAAATAAGGAAGCGGGGAAAGGCAACATTTCATCATAATTTCTGAGATCATTGTGAAGTGTCAACCAAACAACCACTCAAGGTCAAGTGTAGCATCTATGAGACTGGCGACGTACCAGTAAGGAAAAATATCATCCACGCTGTTCTACAGATAGCAAGAGACGTAATGTGCGAGAATTATCCTACGTTCAGCATAGCAGCTTATCAAAGCTGCTTACAAGGATAACATACAGAGAAATGGAAGAGAAAAGAGTTTGCCGTGGCGAAGGATAAAGTTACCGAAGAGGCGGTTCTCACTAACAATGGCAGCATGGCTTAAGAAAAATAAAGACATCCATGTGAGATTCTTCGAGCCAGAAAAACCATTCGAAATTCAGAGAAAAAAAGATGTAAGCTATAGAGGTAGGCAGGTAACGTACAGTATATACAAACTGAAGTGGGACATAGAAGACTGAAAGATCAAGAACGAAGTGCTTGGTTAAAAAGGCGGTAAGACAGGTGCGCAATCTTTTACCCCTACTGTTAAATATATAAATCGAAGTACCAAAGAGTGAAGTAAAAGAAAGGTTCAAGAGTGGGATTAAAATTCAGGATGATAGGATATCAGTGGTATGGTTCGCTGATGACATTGCTGCCCTCAGTGAATGTGAAGAAGAATTACGGGACCTTTCGAATGGAGTGAACAGTCTTAAGGGTATGGAATATGGATTGTCTATAAACCAGGACAAGGCAAAGATAACAAGATGTCGCACAAAGGAGAATGGCGAGAATCTTAATATCGGAATTAGGGATCACGAGGTAGACGAACTTAAGGAATGCTGCTTCCTTCGAAGCAAAACAACCCAAGACGGAAAAGCAATGGGGACTTAAAGAGCCGACTAACACAGGAAAAGGGGACATTCGTGGTATCAAAAGGAGAGCGTAAGTGGCAGACCGCAAAGGCAAGTAAGGCACTCATAGTCAAGAGCAGTCTACTGGCATCAAACATTGGTTTTAATTTGAGAAGGAAAATATTGAGAATTTACGCTTGGAGAAAAAGATCGTAGGATAGTGAAGCACAAACAGCGAGAAATGCGGATCAGAAGAGAATCGAAGCGTATGAGATGCGGTGCGGTCCGACCGTTATGGGGATGAATGATGATGATGAAGACGACACAACAACATCCAGTCATCTCGAGGCTGAGAAAAGATTCCCCGACCACGCTGGGAATCGAACTCGGGACCCCGTGCGTC
Organism: Schistocerca nitens; assembly: GCF_023898315.1. Lineage (NCBI taxonomy): Eukaryota > Metazoa > Arthropoda > Insecta > Orthoptera > Acrididae > Schistocerca > Schistocerca nitens. The sequence continues at coordinate 593,587,586 of NC_064618.1, read as the reverse complement.
GGAAGCGAGAACGCTACCGCAAGACCACGACCTGCGCACTTTACATGGTAAAATGACAAAAACTGGAATAGTTTCAACCTATAACTGAGGATGTAGACATAAGTGCTAAAAAAAAAAGGTTAGAAAGACAGAGATAGAGAAGTTCCTCTCTTTCCATGTACATGATTGTGCTTCCTTACACCGTAGATCGGTTGAAGTAATTCTTCCCCAATGTGTTTTCACAGTTACTTTCCTTGCAACTAAGTTTGTATGTCTAACGTGTCACTACAGGGTGGTCCAAATGTCCGGAAACACCCTCATAAAATTCAAATGGAGTTGCAAACAAGGAAACAGAGTCCCTACACACGAGGAACGGGAAGGGGGAAACTTTACAGGCTATGCCACCAACATGGCGGCCATCTTGAAAGCCGCCATCTTGGATTCAACTCCAAAATTTCAAATGGGAATGTGATCATGTGACATATCAAACAGATAGAGAATTTTCCCACAAAAACAATTCCGTTGTTATTTTAAACAATGCTTTATTCATTCTCCGGTTATAGCCAGTTGCCGGCCGGTGTGGCCGTGCGGTTCTAGACGCTTCAGTCTGGAACCGCGTGACTGCTACGGTCGCAGGTTCGAATCCTGCCTCGGGCATGGATGTGTGTGATGTCCTTAGGTTAGTTAGGTTTAAGTAGTTCTAAGTTGTAGGGGACTGATGACCACAGATGTTAAGTCCGATAGTGCTCAGAGCCATTTGAACCATTTTTGTAGCCAGTTACATGTGGCAGCGGTGGGACGCTCGCCAGCATGTGTGTTATATGCCGAAGAGACAGTCCCGAGAGACCACCAACAGTCATAGGAATGGCTCAATATGTTGTCCATTATGTTGGATTGTTAATACTATCCTCTGAACCCAGTCCTGATGAACTTTGACCAACACATCTGCCTGAATTTGACCACACGCATCAACAATACGCTGCTTTAGATGATGCAAATCCCGTACTTTCACAGAGTAAACCAGTGCTTTGACATGACCCCAAAGATAAAAATCCAAAGAACACAAATCTGGTGAACCTGGGGGCCACTCCACAGCACCCTACGACCAATCCACTTTTGAGGGAACTGCACATCCAGGTATGCTCGCACATTGTGCACATGATGTGGTAGGGCTCCATCATTCTGGAAGAATTCTGCAAATGTCCCGTCCTCTGTTAACAACGAGGGAAACACTTCTTCACCTAATAACCCCAGATAACCTTTGGCAGTTAACGTACCATCAATAAAAAAGGTCCAACGACTTTGGTACCCCACACACCAAACCAGACCATCACTTTTGTGGGTCGACCGTTTTGGAAGCATCAATCCAGTGCGGATTTGTGTCGGACCAGTATCTGTGATTCTGCTTGTTCACTTCACCATTGATAAAGAAATTGGCTTCATCACTGAACAGCATGTGATAGGGGAAACGTGGGTTTATCTGCAGTTGCTGTGTCACCCATCCTGCGAACTGTAGCCGAGGGTCTGGGTCATCCTCGTTCAGGTGATGGAGCAGCTGAATTTTGTACAGGTGCCATTTGTGCTGCGATAAAATTCGCAGTATGGAGGTACGGCTAACCCTACAGTCTTGTGACAGGCGACGAGTACTCCGTAGCCGACCGCGGTGGCCACGCGGTTCTAGGCGCTGCAGTCCGGAACCGCGCGACTGCTGCGGTCGCAGGTTCGAATCCTGCCTCGGGTATGGATGTGTGTGATGTCCTTAGGTTAGTTAGGTTTAAGTAGTTCTAAGTTCTAGGGGACTGATGACCTAAGATGTTAAGTCCCATAGTGCTCAGAGCCATTTAATCATTTTTTTTTTTGAGTACTCCGTTGCGGACTCTTGCTAAATGATGCCAATACGCTCACTGTTGTTGCTTCATCGGTGGCGGATTTTGGTCTTCCAGCCTTAGGTTTATCTGCGACAGAACCTGTTGCTCGGAATTTGGCCAGAAGCTTGGCAACTGCGCTGTGAGTGATGGGCTGTCCGGTTGGGTAACGACTGTTGAGTTCCACAGCAATGACCCATCTGCTTCTTTCTCCTGATATCAAGATGATTTCAATGCGTTCTTCATGTGTTAAGGACATTTTGTAACCTATAAATAAGGAAACAATGATTAAAACGTTAGCATGAGTGAATGATACCTAACAGTTAAGCACATGTAACATATAAGGCATGGGATAGTCACTTTGCACCCTTTCAGACTCAATTTTATGACTTCTCAGTACGTAATACGCTGCCGAGTGTCTCACTGCTGCCGCAAATAATTGGCTATAACCCGAGAATCAATAAAGCTGCGTTTAGAATCACAACGGCATTGTTTTTCTGGTGAAATTATCTATCTGTTTGATATGTCACATGACCACATTCCCATTTGAAATTTTGCAGTTGAATCCAAGATGGCGGCTTTCAAGATGGCCGCCGTGTTGGTGGCATAGCCTATAAAGTTTCCCCCTTCCCGTTCCTCGTGTGTAGGGACTCTGTTTCCTTCTTTGCTACTCCATTTGGATTTTATCAGGGTGTTTCCGGACTTTTGGACCACCCTGTATTTAGAGACCTACACCCCACTATAACTGGAGAGCCTGTGATATTCGTTATCGTGGTATCTATAGAATCAGAGAACTTAAGACAATCACGTCACAGCGTTCCTCAGTATTTGGGTATACCGCTGATTATTCCACACAGTTCTCCTAAACTACAGTCTATCCTTCCTCTTTAAGAAATTGCGAGTCGGTATCTGCATCTGGGTATGCGTTGAAGTCCAATATATGAATTTGTGATCTCTATCTGGCCAGTATGTAATCCAGCTATAATCTTCCCGCACCTCTGTGTCTTTTCCTTCTCTTGTGTATCTCGAACTTTAATACTATCTGAAATTTACTTCAGGCCACAATCAGTCTTTCTCTTCTTTCATTCCAGTTGCCAAGTATTGCCAAGTATTTGACCGTAATCCTTTCTTCCACTCCAATTTCCAATCCAACATGACTGTTAGATTTTCATCTCCCTTTGTGTACTGAATTTGCCATTTGCGTATCCTCATGTATCACCTCTAACTTCTCATATTCTGCTCGCTACGTTCGATTGTACGAGTATCACTGAACAGTCTCCAGTTGCTCACTCTCTGCCCTATTTATAACGAATTCTGCTTCCGTCAAACTATTTTCTGCTCCTGTTGATCTATATTCGTCTGAAGAGAATATCTCTTTACATTTCACTTCACTGACCTCCACTTTATCCAGGCTGACCCTTTTCACTTCCCATGTTTTAGATTTTCTAGGTTTCGCACTAGGTTCAAACTTCTGACATGCGAAGCTCGGACTCAATGGATTACTTGCCTTCGTTGATAATTCGACTTTTTTTCATGGTAACGTCCCTGTTAGCAGTTCAGTCTCGGAGATCCGATTGGAGGAATAATCCGGAATCTTTTGCCAATGGAGAGATCATGATGACACTTTTTCAGTTACGATCCACATGTCCTGTGGGTACACTTTATATGTCTTCAAGGCAGTAATTTCCATTTCTTCCTGCTTCCTGATTCTTCTGTATTTATGGCGCATTTTCCCATCCAAAGATCAGGGGGTGACCTGAAACTGTCCGCTCCTCCACTCTCTTTGACAAAGCCGTTGGCAGAACGTCTTTCATTTCTTACTCTGGAAGTCCACAAAATATTTTTATTGAGAGAATTTTTGCTTCCCTGAGGTAAGTAATCTAGAAAACAACACTCTGTATGGCTCGTTGGCGTGTAGTGGTCCACTGGTCACTCGACACGCGTTTGTTATTCCCGTATGACTAGGCTATGACAGTTATTCATATTTATTATCTCTCTTTATATGCCATTTACAGAAAAAGTGAATAAGATATATATGAAACTATTCAAGTAACGGATTACGAAATGTGTCTTATTTGGCTTCTGAAAACCTAGAGTTACAAGAAAAGCAATTGCAAGCTAACGCTTAGTAATCAAAAGTAGAAAAATATTTCCTTACCACAAAAAATCTGTCGAAATACAGATTTTTAATCAGGTTTTAAACATCCGAAGATAAACAATTGTGGAATAGATACAGACGAAATATTTCCAATGAAAACCCAGTAACGTTTAAAAATATGAAACTGAAGAAAGAAAAAATATAAACGAAACTCGGAAAGAGTAGGTGAATTTATAAGGATTCTTTTTTGCCATATAATCCTGTTATTTAAAATTATGGCAACTGACGATAAAGTCTTACGCTGTGGAGTAGCAGCATTGTCTAGATGGCCCAACATATAGGTCTTCCCTCCCCTTTTTCTTTAGTGCTTTCGTTATGCGTTAGTCTTTCCTTTACGTATTAAGTACACAAAGTGCATGACTGTTTGAGATAAATTCAAATCTCGTCTCTCACCGTTTGTAAAATAACCAGGATTTTCACATTTTTCCACTTATGGATTTTGTGGACAGGGTGCTTCAGTACGACCGTGCAAAAGTGTAACACGACGTAGAGAATGCTCCACTGAACAACTTGAGGTGGGGAACCTGAGACTGGAGAAGCCAGTTGCAGGAGATATGGAAGTAAACTTGTCTACTGCTTTCTCTAGCATTATTTTTTTCCAGCTTATTTACAACTAACAAGCGTTCAAATTGACATGTACTATGCTGCTTATATACAATTACATTCATTTTTTCATGCAAGGAAACAAGGAGGACGAGGCAGATTACTAGAAAGTCATGGTACAGGGCTTGTTGTATCTGATCGTCTGAAGATGCAGTTATCTGCCAGAATTATAGCTGCCTGTGATGTGATTCGAAATACACCAGGAATATTTGTCACAATGTTTCAGAATCTTGTGCATCGATGTCAGGTTTACACTGAGGTTGACTGCCATTAGTTTCAACAAATTTCGTAAGACACAGTACAAATGGTACGTTCATTTTTTCAGTCATGGTATTTTCAGTTACCTGTAACTAATGTAAGTAAAAAAAGTACTCTGTAACCTGATTTTGTTCTTGTTATCTCCGTAAGTTGACTTCTCCAACTACATGTTCCCTACCTCAAATTGTTCAGTGGAGCATCCTCTATATCCTGTTAAATCTTGCAAGGTATTGCGGAAACATCCTGTTTATTGTGCTAGATTATTACTCCAATTCACTGTTCGCCCGTACGTATCTCTTGCTGTCAAATTACCTACTGCTGTCTAAGTAGCTGGAAGCTGTCTCCAAGTCAACACATTTGTGCAAGTTAAATTATTTGCGGTTTCTGATTTCTTTCTTCCATTGCTAATCAATCTGATAACTTTGGGTTTGTGTGGCCAAACACACTTTCATTCAGTAGCGCTTCACTTTTTCTTTGAGTCTCCTTTGTGCTTTCCCAAGTCTTAAGTCAGTTTAACCATTCTATACCACGGAACCATCACTCCAACGGAAAACTGTTGGCGTATCTTATGTTTCATATGTTTTAGAATTATGTATTTTAATATTGTGTGTTGTGTAGTACGTATTCGTTTCAGTCACATTTTGTAGTTCCAGCGAATGTTTCCTGAGCTTAAAGTGAGTGAATGACAAATATTGAGTTCTTTACTGGCCTATTTTTTCCACATAACTGTCCTCAATTTTTATACATATTTTTAGTGAAGGTATTTAGTGGGATGAATCAGCTAAACTGGTGATGGAACTTTCAGGATAAAGCACCTACTGGAATTAAGATTAACTGAGAGAGTAAATACAGAAAAAAGTTGGTCGGTCTAAATTGACAACGACAAATAAGTAGGTGATAGACAATAATTGATTAACATGAAGAAATTATCAGCTGAGGTAATGACATGTTTGGAAATGTTGTTGGTGTAGGATGAATTAGGTTACGGACATGAGCTACCGACTAAAGAAAGAGCGCTAACTGAAAGGCTACTCTGCAGCAGACGACAATGGCTTATTTTCGCCACTAAATCTTTATTTAAAACCATTATGTTGCATTTCTGTAAAAGTGACTCTGGTTCTCGTTATTTCGACTGCTGATAAATCTCCGTAACCAGCAGTGTTCATACGTCAGTGTACGTATTACACTGCTCCTCTCTCATCAGCCAGTTGTTGAGTACCCAATTCCTTCTATATTCTAAAACTTCTCGCAGATTTCAAGTTTACGAAGATTGCCCCTAGCTTTACTATTAAAAGAAAGTACTTTAGTTTGTTATGTTGTCCATCATCAATGTAATGAACGCATGTAGATTTAATTCATCATGCTTGTAGATAAAATTAATTTCCAAGTTTACGAAGTGATCATGGCTTTCTGTAGCGCAGAGTAGAAAGGATAATTTTGATATGAATTACAAGCTGTTTTGGTGAGTCATCTATACATGAATCATAGCAGACTCTAAAATAACTCCCCATACGAAAGTAATTGGCGAAAGCATCACTGAGTAAATGTCACTACGTAAAGTATAAAAAAAAGCAGAGGTTTTAAGTGGCCCATACATTCCAGAGAGCGAGTCAAGTTTACCAGTTGTTGCCAACATGTGCCCAGATCCTTGATGTCGAACGGTGATTCATTTATGAATTTTCTTAATTAGAACAGCAGGCTCAGGGCTAGACTGGTAATGACCGATAAATATAGAAAACGATTACATGTACACATTGTAGAGGTCGTGAAATACAAACCCGGTAGCCGCCAATGCAACGAGCAGTGTGGAAAGTCCTGAAAAGAACGAAGTTTTTGTGTGGCTTTGCAAGGACAGGAGAATAAATATATCGGCTCGATTGATTGACGTAACTGGCATAGCTTTAGGTACAGCAAACGTCATGCTTCCTGGCACTTTACCTGAAATTGCCTCTGAGGCAACACTGTCCACTGCTATTCGCAAATATCACTCACCCGGGCGCCGGCCCGCACAACAAACACAGAGTTTGTATATGACCGTGTAGGCCTCCGGTGCTAGTGCAATGACGCCACACATCACGCATTTGCGCTGCTGCTCAATACTCATGGCTATTGTAACATGTGAGCCTGCCGGGGTAATACGTATATGTATCAAGTGTTAATATCATGTGTCAGACACGTTTCAGTATGAAGGGCCTGTGTAGCCACTAGCGTCAAAGTTCTAATTGTTGAAGTTTGTTTGCAGAGAAAATTCATAAGAAGACACTTTTGACATCTGGGACAAAAATACAGAGTAATTCGTTTTGATTAGTTTCCCAGCTGATCTCTGGAACCGTAACTACAACTAACACATCGTTTACATAACCTATTTCACGTAGCACTATGTTATGAGTACCGTAAAAGGATTTTACATTGGTCAGTAGATTAACTTTCTATTATCAGTTTGTTTTCAAATCTTCGTATCGGTCTCTTTTTCAAGTTTGTACATGGGGTCGAGCGGCCAAGTGGTGTTTACCTGTGTAGTTAATAGCTAAAATCTTAGGTGAGCGGGTATATTTCTTTTACATAATCGACACATGGCACTAATTATTTTCAATTCTGCTTTATGCAATTTGTCTCGGTAGAATATAAAGATACTTGGAGTAAAAATAGAACGAATTCCTTTAGAAATCGCCTCCGGACATAATAGATTTCTTACATCAGAATAGGAACCAACCCTAATCAGCCTGAAACTTCTTCTCCACCTATCGGACACGGTGTACGGTAAACAGAAGTGCTTCAAGGAAGGGGCGTTAAACGCTATAATTTACGACTTGGAGTTCCTCTCTCTCTCTCTCTCTCTCACTTCAATACACACACACACACACACACACACACACACACACACACACACACACACACACACACACACACAGACAGACAGGCAAGTACAGAGGAACAAAATCACACCCAGTTAGATACGTATATATGAAAGCTTAAACACGTGAGAAATATGATAATTTTTCCATACGTGGCTATTCTTCTGTTACATAAGGTATTTATCGTGGAACCCGCCGGCGCCAAAAATTATTATCTAAGATTTTGGAGTCATTAATTTGTTCATATACATTAACTGGTTTCGGTTTAACGAAGTTATAGTGTCCAGGCTACGAATAATATAAAATTATGCCACCAACGGTCACTGGTGAACGGTTTAACCATTAGAAATCAAAGGTTGGGTCGAGACGACATCCGATCATTGGCAAATATCGTGCAGACGTTCACTGATCAGCCAGAATGTTATGATCACATACCTAACAGCCGATATGTCCACCTTCGGCACGGATAACAGAGGCGACGCCTCGTGACATGGAAGCAATGGTGCCCTGGTGGGTGGTGGCCGAGCGGTTCTAGGCGCTTCAGTCTGGAACCGCACGCCCGCTACGGTCGTAGGTTCGAATCATGCCTCGGTCATGGATGTGTGTGATATCCTTAGGTTATTTAGGTTTCAGTAGTTCTAAGTTCTAGGGCACTGATGACCTCAGATGTTAAGACCCATAGTGATCAGAGCCATTTGAACCTGGTGGCTCGCTGGAGGGAGTCACATCCTAGATGTGTTCCATCGGGTTCAGAACTGGTGAGTTGGGTGCCAGCACATAACTTTAACTCAGCATTGTGTTCCTCGAACCATTACATCACACTCTTCGCGCGTTATTTTGCTGAAAAATGTCACAGCCTCGGGAAACATGATCGCCATAAAGGGGTGTAAGTGGTCTGCAACCAGTGCGCAATACGCTCCGTTGGACCCATGGATGACCACATGAATGTTCAAAAATGGTTCAAATGGCTCTGAGCACTATGGGACTCAACTGCTGTGGTCATCAGTCCCCTAGAACTTAGAACTACTTAAACCTAACTAACCTAAGGACATCACGCACATCCATGCCCGAGGCAGGATTCGAACCTGCGACCGTAGCAGTTGCACGGTTCCGGACTGCGCGCCTAGAACCGCGAGACCACCGCGGCCGGCCACATGAATGTTCCCCGGATCATAATGGAGCTGCCTTCAACCGGTCTCCGTCCCATAACACAGGTATCAAGGAGCTGTTCCCTTGGAAGACGACGGATTTGCGTCTCCCAACGGCTTGATGAAGAATGGATCAGGATTCATCAGAACATGCAACGCTCTGCTACTGAGTCAACGTCCGGTGCAAATGGTGATGTCCTCATATCAGTTATAGTGGCCGATGTCGTGGTGTTAACATTTACACATGCATGGGTCGTCGGCTGTGGAGGGCCTTCGATAGGAGTGTTCAGTGGACTTTGTGTTCACACACACCTGTACTCTGCCCAGCACTAAAGTCTGATGTTAGTTAAGCCACAGTTCGCTGCCTGCCCTGTTTTCGTCTGCACAGCCTATGACGTCTGACATCTATAATGAAGGCCTGAAAGTGGCATACTGAATTGCCGAAACTGGTATCGAAAGTAAAATAAAATACCTTCTTAATTTGCACGGCAGTTTGGCGAATATTTGATAATTATTTGGTTAGCCGCTGTCCCATGTCCATAATGGGTCAACAGAGTCTGTAATGATGGATGGCCGCCCAACCACACGACAAGGTTTCACCTTGGTTTCACCACGTGTTGAAGACATTCAATGCAGAACTCCTCGAACACCCGACAAGTAGCTCTGTTTCTGAAATGCTCGTACCGAGCCTCCGGGCCATCACAATCTGTCCACCGTAAAACTCCGATATATCACGCGGCTTCCCATTCTACACACGTACAGCACGCTGACTGATACTACATACATCGTGCCTGTATGTAACTAGCAGTAATTTGTCACCAGATCACACTGCTATCACCTGGACAGGTTTATATCGATAGCAGGTCGGTGGTCATAATATTCTGGGTGGTTAGTGTGCGTTTCGGAGATTGGACAGTAGATCATTTAAACCTGTTTGCTTCAATTAACAGTAAGGTCTACAATTTCTGCATTTCAATATTCCTTCCTTTCTGTACGATTTGGCTATCCTCGAACCTTCCGTACATCGTTATGACTGGATCTTGATGGAACATTGCTATAGGAGAAAGGAATCTGGTAGATCTCCTTCAGTTTGAGATTTTGGATAAAGAGATTAGCGCAGGAGAGAGGAATCCTTGGGGGACGTGTGAAACCAGTCAGAAGACTGATAACTAAAACAAAAGAAAGAGGAAGTAATTTAATACTGTTTCTAAAGAGGATCTTATCATTACTATTTCATCGAGTAAAACGAAAGTGCTTTCTGCTTTTCCCAAAGGTAATCTTATAGAACCTCTGCTGTTCCTTATTTATATAAATTATTTAGACGATAATCTGTGCAGCTTTGTTAGGTTTATAGATGATGCCGTCGTTCATCGTCTAGTAAAGTCATCAGAAGATCAAAACAAATCGCAAAACGTTTTAGATAAGGCACCTGCATGGTGTTAAAATTGGCAATTGACCTTAATTAATAGGAAATTTTGAGGTTGTCTACATGAGTGCTAAAAGGAATCCATTGAATTTCGGTTACACGATAAATTAATCAAATCTAAAACCGTCAATTCAACTAAATACTCAGGAATTACAATTAAGAAAGGCTGAAATTGGAAAGCACGTATAGAAAATGGGGAGACGAATCAGAGACAGAATTTTGCCGGCAAAACACTTAGAAGATGCAACTGATCTACTGAAGAGACTGCCTACACTACACTTGTCCGTCCTCTTTTGGAGTACTGCTGCGTGATGTGGGATCCTTACCAGATACGATCAACAGAGCACATCAAGAAATTTGGAAGACTGTCAACACATTTTGTATCATCGAGAAATAGGGGAGAGATGTTATATAGAATTTTCAGTGGAAATCACCTTAGAAACTGATGTTTTTCATTGCTTCGGGATCTTGTCAAGAAACTTCAATCACCAACATTTTCCTCCGAATACGAGAATGTATTTTTGACGCCGATCTACACAGGGAGAAAATATCATCATAATAAGATAAGGGAAAGCAAAGCTCGCACGGAATGATGTGGGTGTTCGTTTTTCTCCGCGCGCTGTTCTAGAGTGAAATAATAGAGAATTAATGTGAAGGTGGTTCCATGAACCCTCTATCAGGCACTTAACTGTGATTAGCAAACTAGCCATGCAGATGGTGATGCAAATAGTTTGAACGGTAGCTCGTAGTACTATTTCTTTGTTTTGTCCCACTAAAATTTCCTAAGAAACATTTTATACATATTAATAACGAATTGTCGAATCTTAATAAATTGATTTATGTTAAATGATTTTTAAAAATTATGGTGAATTGTAAACTTATGTTTACGTTATTCTTCAGACACTCTGCATATGAGAATATCGCATGGCGAACTCTCAGGTCACTCCATGCACCGTGCATATGTGAAATAAGTGCTGTCATATCTTATGGCAGTGACAAGTATTTGCTTATACCACCAACTCAGCCACACTAATCTCAGCCAATCATTTAGCTGAACAATTTTACAGAAACTTCGAATTAGAAAATTTATATATATACATATTTATTTCAGAAAAGTGATATGTTATGAGCTTTCAATTTGAATAAAGGAAAAGCACTGTACAAATAATGAACAGATGGAAAAATTACATCTAACACTTTAATGACAAGTATTATGTTCCCCACTGGTCTGTATTCCTAAAAACCTGGCCGATAAGGTAGCAGGGTCATGTGGTCCCATCTCTAGTTTACCGGCAATAATGTCTATCTAGATAATGACTAGCCACAATCAAGATAATGCTGCGCACATGGGAATGGGGAGTATGAGTGAGCTGTTTTTAAAACAGTAGAAAAAAAAGAAACCATTTACATTTTTGTTGTCACTCTTTAAAGTAAGCATACGAGAGAATGTTCATTGGTATATTACTTTTTGGCTACGTTTTTCTCAAGGTGATGGATGAGATTAATGTACTCTTTCAACTCAGCCCCAGCGAGCAGTTTCCAAACCAAAAGTGCTATTGTGGGACGTTTGCGTAGCCTTATGTATGGCTGCCACAATCCCTTCATGAAAATAGTGTTATACAACTAGAATAAGTCGAAATCCATGGGTGCTAAATCTAGTAAACAGGTTGATATTTAGAGTCATTACTTCAAGACCTCATTTTTATCACTGGACAAGCACTTTTGTGGGAAAGTGCAATGTCCTGTCGAAATAAACCAATCCCATTACAGTATTTTTTTTTTACGCTGCTAGTCAAAAATACCAAGTACACCGCTACGTCAGTTACTGCTTTATTCTTCCAATGCAACTAAAGTAAATAAACACTTCGAAATCTCAGGTAAAAACAAATCACCTTTTCTTTGACTTAGGATTCACTTATGGTCTGTGTTGATATCCCCATGTATGATCCCAGGGAACAAATAGAACAAGGGTGGTCGGGCTCCTTTCAGAGTGATCCAATCATTGCAGACAAATGTACTTTTGTATTGGACTTCGTCCAGCTTCCAACGAATGGAGGAGCTGGCCAAAGAAAACAATGGCTCCAAGCCAAATTTGCAAGAAAAATTTACCACCTACTTGCTTATCATATACCTATGATGACATTTGTTTCATGCACTTTTCACATTCAGCTGAATTTTTCGTGCGTTATCATGTTTGTCACACATTTGATGTCCGTCAGGTCTACCAATTTGAACGGAATTGAGGGCGCTTACTATTTCAGCCTCCATTGTCTTAATACAAAGCAACTGACTGTCTACAAATCTTCATAAACTGTACATCTATTTATGTTGCAGAAAAACGGCTCAGATAAAGAGTTTCCGGGTGGAATGGTAGAGCTTTTTTCATTTATGCGCTGGAACACAAAACATTCAGAATCATTACTCTGGAATGTTGCGAAAACTCTTCTGTGGATCAAGTTGGCAATTCACTTACTTTATTGCATCAAAGTTGCTGACAGAAACAAATTACACTCCTGGAAATTGAAATTAGAACACCGTGAATTCATTGTCCCAGGAAGGGGAAACTTTATTGACACATTCCTGGGGTCACATACATCACATGATCACACTGACAGAACCACAGGCACATAGACACAGGCAACAGAGCATGCACAATGTCGGCACTAGTACAGTGTATATCCACCTTTCGCAGCAATGCAGGCTGCTATTCTCCCATGGAGACGATCGTAGAGATGCTGGATGTAGTCCTGTGGAACGGCTTGCCATGCCATTTCCACCTGGCGCATCAGTTGGACCAGCGTTCGTGCTGGACGTGCAGACCGCGTGAGACGACGCTTCATCCAGTCCCAAACATGCCCAATGGGGGACAGATCCGGAGATCTTGCTGGCCAGGGTAGTTGACTTACACCTTCTAGAGCACGTTGGGTGGCACGGGATACATGCGGACGTGCATTGTCCTGTTGGAACAGCAAGTTCCCTTGCCGGTCTAGGAATGGTAGAACGATGGGTTCGATGACGGTTTGGATGTACCGTGCACTATTCAGTGTCCCCTCGACGATCACCAGTGGTGTACGGCCAGTGTAGGAGATCGCTCCCCACACCATGATGCCGGGTGTTGGCCCTGTGTGCCTCGGTCGTATGCAGTCCTGATTGTGGCGCTCACCTGCACGGCGCCAGACACGCATACGACCATCATTGGCACCAAGGCAGAAGCGACTCTCATCGCTGAAGACGACACGTCTCCATTCGTCCCTCCATCCACGCCTGTCGCGACACCACTGGAGGCGGGCTGCACGATGTTGGGGCGTGAGCGGAAGACGGCCTAACGGTGTGCGGGACCGTAGCCCAGCTTCATGGAGACGGTTGCGAATGGTCCTCGCCGATACCCCAGGAGCAACAGTGTCCCTAATTTGCTGGGAAGTGGCGGTGCGGTCCCCTACGGCACTGCGTAGGATCCTACGGTCTTGGCGTGCATCCGTGCGTCGCTGCGGTCCGGTCCCAGGTCGACGGGCACGTGCACCTTCCGCCGACCACTGGCGACAACATCGATGTACTGTGGAGACCTCACGCCCCACGTGTTGAGCAATTCGGCGGTACGTCCACCCGGCCTCCCGCATGCCCACTATATGCCCTCGCTCCAAGTCCGTCAACTGCACATACGGTTCACGTCCACGCTGTCGCGGCATGCTACCAGTGTTAAAGACTGCGATGGAGCTCCGTATGCCACGGCAAACTGGCTGACACTGACGGCGGCGGTGCACAAATGCTGCGCAGCTAGCGCCATTCGACGGCCAACACCGCGGTTCCTGGTGTGTCCGCTGTGCCGTGCGTGTGATCATTGCTTGTAAAGCCCTCTCGCAGTGTCCGGAGCAAGTATGGTTGGTCTGACACACCGGTGTCAATGTGTTCTTTTTTCCATTTCCAGGAGTGTATAACTAGTACCTACACTGCCACTTTCTCAGAGAACTAAATTATAATACTTGCCTTTGTGTAAGCAGCGTTGGTCGTTGGTAGCTAATATTAAGAAATATGAAGTCTCAAGAAATAATAGAGTGACGGAAGGATGAGTTTAGTATACGTACTAGTATAGGTGGACAACAAACTTGGAATAACTATCAAAGCTAGAGAATGCATTTAATCGTGGCTTTGTTTAAAGAGCCATCACAATACTAGCCATCGCGCGATTAATATTTCAATATCTTATTACAACAGCTCATTTTCGCACTACGTAAACACGGTGGTGTGCAAATGCTATATCCTTCGACATACAGTGTGGGGAAATTCGAATTTCAATCCTTCCACAAATGCTTGCTAAATACTGCTCTATTTAGCGTAGTACGGTACAATTATATCATAAAATTCACGAAAATAATGCATAGCACTTCGACTCAACATGGAACTGACACGACCCAGCACCGTACCGTACCGTAACATGTTTTTGAAGCCCATCAAACCTTCGCGAAATACTTATCTAAAAAAAAGTTATACACGTTCCACTAGGAGTAATCGTAAGGTTTTAATTACTAACTTGATTAATTAAAGCTGCATCCATAAACACGTTTGCGGTGTTAGTCTTACTCTAGGTATTCACGCCTCAATGCGACAAATTATTCCTAAGGATGGATTACTTCGAAGAGATCTTCGTTTTAGAAGTTTGCACTCTAGCATTCTAGCGTAACTTCAGGAATGTTCCTGGGCGACAGTTACCTAGGCGTCGTTCTGGAAATGCTTCCCACCTGATGGTTTCTTCATCCATGGAGGCAGGAAGAATATGCGGCTTGTGAAGAGAATACCGCAGTGACGCAACAAGCACTCGTCGGGCAAAGAAGACATTTGGTGGGACTGAAACAGCTGCAAATCTTTTCATTGCTGCATCGGTCCTGCAGGCTTTCTGAATAGGCGAAAGCGGTCCCGGAACCCCATGGTCATGCAGAGAAAAAAGGGAAGGATGTTGAAAACTGATCCACGACCGACTTTGACTTTTTTCACTATCAACTCAATTTCAATAGACCAGTGTTGACCACCAGACGTTCAACTTCACTTTACCGGTTATTCATACACAGGTGGTCAATCACTTCGCTTTTCAGGCAGGGTTCAAATGGCTCTGAGAACTATGGGATAGAACAATACAAAATAATACTCCACTCTAAAGGTGAGGGGCACTAGCATGTTGTGTCCTCTCTAACAACAAAAAAAGGCTACTCTGTTTTTTGAAGACAGAATAACATCTGTGTGACTACACTCCGTAGTCAGAACTCCACAGAAAACGTAGCAACTGATTTTTTTTCTTGCGTCATCATCTGATTTTTTAAGTATCCCACCTGGAGTTCTTCTCTTGTACTAACATCTTCATGTCTGAGCAGAGCTTGAACCCTGCGTTCTTCGTCCTCAGTTATTTGTTCGACGTATTCCAACGCTGTCTTCCCTTACAGCGTTTGCCTTCTACAGCTCCTTCTATTACCATGGAGGTAGCTAACTGATGTATTAACAAACGTCCCATCAGCCACTTAATTTTTCTTGTCAGTCTTTTGCCACAGAAAATTGTGAAGGGATTTAATTGCTGCTTACAATAACTTTACTCTCCTGTAACTGTAATTTTTTTATTGCTTTCTATTGTCTCATTTGTTCTTACAATAAACGCCAATTTCGTTCATATTATGATTTTCTTCGGATTTAATGCAATTGCACACAACAGTTCAATGTGTCGTGCGCGTGTGTCGTGTGCATCGTCTATAAGTCCCATCGCTGATTTTATTGCACAAAGCACGTACAACTGGCGGGTTGCACTGCAACTATAGTAGGCATTAAGATTTTCATAATCTGAAAGAAACCCTTTATCATCGTCAAGATAAATGCAGCAATATGTAATAAAAAGTAAGAAAGCAATTCGAAACGCTGATTGTTTGTCACGGATTATCTCCATTTCAAATGACGTCAAACTTTCATTCGTTTGCTGTCCTCATTAAATATTCCTAAGCTTGTGGGTCACAGTTTTCTGCAATAGAGAGTTACGATATTTTCGTCTATGGTTTAGATGCAGTGGATGACTCGGCGACAAACGCCTGAATGCCTCCTCATCTGTTAACTTCAGCTGGCTCGTGGGCATTAGCAAGGGGAAGCAGGCCTCTATGTGAACCAGTAGAAAGCAAACTGACAGAAGGAGAAAGAGGAGTGCCGACAGAGAGAGAGAGAATGGTGGAGAGCTGGTCGCGTTCATAAACCAGCCGCCCCGACCAGAAGAAGAAGCGCTGGCGGTGGTGACGGCCTCATCCCCCAGCCGCTAACGAGCCTCACAGTTCGTTAATTTCCCCGGACAGCCGCATTAGCGCTGCTTACCGCTGCAATAAAACCTGGCAAAAACGGCCGCGCCGGCCGGACCGGGTCGCCGCGTTTCGCGGGCTAGCCGGCCTGCGCCTGTCCGAAGCCGCCGTAAACAGGCACTGGAGAGCCCGTAATTAGTGCCACCGAATGCAGTTCTTCTGCTACGGCGCGGAGCAGGGCAGCGCGTTTTATTCGCGCCTCTGTGACTGCAGGGTCCGTAACGGACGTCCCCTGAGCACTGGCGGTGACCAGATTCACCGCGATGGCGGGCCAACGTCGATTTGGCGCCAGACCATGGCTGGAGTGCTGTTTTGCACAAGATCCAATATCTGGCAGGCGTCTTGATCATTGAACGGTCCTCCGCCACGAATAAGGGGCGAGTTATTTGTAAAATGTATAGTACTCTGAATCTCGGTGAGTATCAATTGCTTATAAAAACTTTGTTTCATATCAGGTGAAACATCGAATTAGGGATCATGTACTTTGTAAACAATTTAGGATGAACCTTTGTTGATAATGAAATAATTTTCACAGGTATAATTGGAACAACAGAAAAAAACTTTCAATATATTGAAATAAATATAGATTTCTGTACAACTCACCTGCCGGTAAACTGAAATAAAAATCAGCGACTGAGACACTCAGGTAGGATTTCTGTCATGTATTGACAGCTTCAATTCTGTCAGCACTTACCTTTCACTATCTTGCATAGTCTTGAGAGCTACGCCAACGCCTTCCCTCTCACTGTTCTCATTCGTCGACAACTTGTCTTAGATTTTAGTGTACTGTTTCACCAAATGCAGAAGAATCTACTCAGGTGTGTAATTTGCTCTAATGTTGAATGTCACTGACTACCCCACAGGAATATTGATTTGTTCCTAGTACAGCGGCCTCCTGTTGCCAACAAATGTAATTACTTACTCATGCTGTGGGATACAGGTGCACTGGTAATCACAGGATCAAGGGAAAATCTTTTAGTACATTCCTTCTATGAAACTGAACTGTGTGTTACGGGCTTGGAGATGCAGAGACCAGATTGTGATTTGAATGTAGTATCACAGAGTAATAACCTCTTAACTAACCGTCAATGAAATCGCAATTACTGCTCGTTTCATTTGGTTGAATTACCAGATACAGAGTAAAAAGTATAAAAGAACAAAAATACAAAGAAATATGTGACCATGAGGTGGCACTCCTCACTGCCACGTTGTCATAGAAGTAGAGAATATGCAAGGTACTATCTCATATACAGTCTGAAAACTCGCGGAAGGAGAGAACGGTAGATGTAGAGACTGATACACTCTGCTATTGATGCATGTGCAGCTTACATCTTCTTCCCTGGCCGTACTTCGTTCAATCTTGCTCAAAGTGTGCCGTGTGGACTGTATGCCCAATACAGCGAACATTCAGTAGGAGGCATCAGGTCTGTTGCCTGGTATCCCACGTTCCTGAAATAGGTGTAATATGGTGGTTCCCATAATAATGAAGATGAGAAATGTTCAATTTACTATTAGCAATCGTCACTATTAAGACACAGTAGCCCGTCAGACGAGGATCATTTAAGAATTCCTACTGAGGTGTGTACCCAAACGTTTCGCTTACGTTATGCCATCTCCTTTTTGAAACAAGAAAGGAGAAAAACCTGGAAACTTGCCTCTCGTCTTTCCCGTCCACCAAATATGTCTGGATAAGATATATTCACACCCCTCAATGTGATAGTACCTTACCGATCCTTCATAGTAATAGTTTCAGCAGTTTTAATTAAAATTGTAAACCATAATGAATACCACAAAATTAATTTTGTGGACCAATGAAACAGTAAATGACAAAGTGTTCATTACATTACTAGTCTCCTTGTTTAACCCATGAGGTAGACAGTCGTCTCTTTTATGCTGAGGTATAAATAACAACTAATTTCATCCAAAATTTTGCCTTACAAATTAATCTGGATCTGCTCAGCACTCAGATAGATATAAAAATCGTTTTTCATCTCATGTTGCTCTCAGGATAGTAGTACTACACCCCGTTTATGACGTGGTATGAGGTTACCCCTCCGCTCAGCACTCAGATATAAAATCGTTTTTCATCTCATGTTGCTCTCAGGATAGTAGTACTACACCCCGTTTATGACGTGGTATGAGGTTACCCCTCTGTTCAGCACTCAGATATAAAATCGTTTTTCATCTCATGTTGCTCTCAGGATAGTAGTACTACACCCCGTTTATGACGTGGTATGAGGTTACCCCTCTGCTCAGCACTCAGATATAAAATCGTTTTTCATCTCATGTTGCTCTCAGGATAGTAGTACTACACCCCGTTTATGACGTGGTATGAGGTTACCCCTCTGCTCAGCACTCAGATATAAAATCGTTTTTCATCTCATGTTGCTCTCAGGATAGTAGTACTACACCCCGTTTATGACGTGGTATGAGGTTACCCCTCTGCTCAGCACTCAGATATAAAATCGTTTTTCATCTCATGTTGCTCTCAGGATAGTAGTACTACACCCCGTTTATGACGTGGTATGGGGTTACCCCTCTGCTCAGCACTCAGATATAAAATCGTTTTTCATCTCATGTTGCTCTCAGGATAGTAGTACTACACCCCGTTTATGACGTGGTATGAGGTTACCCCTCTGTTCAGCACTCAGATATAAAATCGTTTTTCATCTCATGTTGCTCTCAGGATAGTAGTACTACACCCCGTTTATGACGTGGTATGAGGTTACCCCTCTGCTCAGCACTCAGATATAAAATCGTTTTTCATCTCATGTTGCTCTCAGGATAGTAGTACTACACCCCGTTTATGACGTGGTATGAGGTTACCCCTCTGCTCAGCACTCAGATATAAAATCGTTTTTCATCTCATGTTGCTCTCAGGATAGTAGTACTACACCCCGTTTATGACGTGGTATGAGGTTACCCCTCTGCTCAGCACTCAGATATAAAATCGTTTTTCATCTCATGTTGCTCTCAGGATAGTAGTACTACACCCCGTTTATGACGTGGTATGGGGTTACCCCTCTGCTCAGCACTCAGATATAAAATCGTTTTTCATCTCATGTTGCTCTCAGGATAGTAGTACTACACCCCGTTTATGACGTGGTATGAGGTTACCCCTCTGCTCAGCACTCAGATATAAAATCGTTTTTCATCTCATGTTGCTCTCAGGATAGTAGTACTACACCCCGTTTATGACGTGGTATGAGGTTACCCCTCTGCTCAGCACTCAGATATAAAATCGTTTTTCATCTCATGTTGCTCTCAGGATAGTAGTACTACACCCCGTTTATGACGTGGTATGAGGTTACCCCTCTGCTCAGCACTCAGATATAAAATCGTTTTTCATCTCATGTTGCTCTCAGGATAGTAGTACTACACCCCGTTTATGACGTGGTATGAGGTTACCCCTCTGCTCAGCACTCAGATATAAAATCGTTTTTCATCTCATGTTGCTCTCAGGATAGTAGTACTACACCCCGTTTATGACGTGGTATGAGGTTACCCCTCTGCTCAGCACTCAGATATAAAATCGTTTATCATCTCATGTTGCTCTCAGGATAGTAGTACTACACCCCGTTTATGACGTGGTATGAGGTTACCCCTCTGCTCAGCACTCAGATATAAAATCGTTTTTCATCTCATGTTGCTCTCAGGATAGTAGTACTACACCCCGTTTATGACGTGGTATGAGGTTACCCCTCTGCTCAGCACTCAGATATAAAATCGTTTTTCATCTCATGTTGCTCTCAGGATAGTAGTACTACACCCCATTTATGACGTGGTATGAGGTTACCCCTCTGCTCAGCACTCAGATATAAAATCGTTTTTCATCTCATGTTGCTCTCAGGATAGTAGTACTACACCCCGTTTATGACGTGGTATGAGGTTACCCCTCTGCTCAGCACTCAGATATAAAATCGCTTTTCATCTCATGTTGCTCTCAGGATAGTAGTACTACACCCCATTTATGACGTGGTATGAGGTTACCCCTCTGCTCAGCACTCAGATATAAAATCGTTTTTCATCTCATGTTGCTCTCAGGATAGTAGTACTACACCCCGTTTATGACGTGGTATGAGGTTACCCCTCTGCTCAGCACTCAGATATAAAATCGTTTTTCATCTCATGTTGCTCTCAGGATAGTAGTACTACACCCCGTTTATGACGTGGTATGAGGTTACCCCTCTGCTCAGCACTCAGATATAAAATCGTTTTTCATCTCATGTTGCTCTCAGGATAGTAGTACTACACCCCGTTTATGACGTGGTATGAGGTTACCCCTCTGCTCAGCACTCAGATATAAAATCGTTTTTCATCTCATGTTGCTCTCAGGATAGTAGTACTACACCCCGTTTATGCCGTGGTATGAGGTTACCCCTCTGCTCAGCACTCAGATATAAAATCGTTTTTCATCTCATGTTGCTCTCAGGATAGTAGTACTACACCCCGTTTATGACGTGGTATGAGGTTACCCCTCTGCTCAGCACTCAGATATAAAATCGTTTTTCATCTCATGTTGCTCTCAGGATAGTAGTACTACACCCCGTTTATGCCGTGGTATGAGGTTACCCCTCTGCTCAGCACTCAGATATAAAATCGTTTTTCATCTCATGTTGCTCTCAGGATAGTAGTACTACACCCCGTTTATGACGTGGTATGAGGTTACCCCTCTGCTCAGCACTCAGATATAAAATCGTTTTTCATCTCATGTTGCTCTCAGGATAGTAGTACTACACCCCGTTTATGACGTGGTATGAGGTTACCCCTCTGCTCAGCACTCAGATATAAAATCGTTTTTCATCTCATGTTGCTCTCAGGATAGTAGTACTACACCCCGTTTATGACGTGGTATGAGGTTACCCCTCTGCTCAACACTCAGATATAAAATCGTTTTTCATCTCATGTTGCTCTCAGGATAGTAGTACTACACCCCGTTTATGACGTGGTATGAGGTTACCCCTCTGCTCAGCACTCAGATATAAAATCGTTTTTCATCTCATGTTGCTCTCAGGATAGTAGTACTACACCCCGTTTATGACGTGGTATGAGGTTACCCCTCTGCTCAGCACTCAGATATAAAATCGTTTATCATCTCATGTTGCTCTCAGGATAGTAGTACTACACCCCGTTTATGACGTGGTATGAGGTTACCCCTCTGCTCAGCACTCAGATATAAAATCGTTTTTCATCTCATGTTGCTCTCAGGATAGTAGTACTACACCCCGTTTATGACGTGGTATGAGGTTACCCCTCTGCTCAGCACTCAGATATAAAATCGTTTTTCATCTCATGTTGCTCTCAGGATAGTAGTACTACACCCCATTTATGACGTGGTATGAGGTTACCCCTCTGCTCAGCACTCAGATATAAAATCGTTTTTCATCTCATGTTGCTCTCAGGATAGTAGTACTACACCCCGTTTATGACGTGGTATGAGGTTACCCCTCTGCTCAGCACTCAGATATAAAATCGCTTTTCATCTCATGTTGCTCTCAGGATAGTAGTACTACACCCCATTTATGACGTGGTATGAGGTTACCCCTCTGCTCAGCACTCAGATATAAAATCGTTTTTCATCTCATGTTGCTCTCAGGATAGTAGTACTACACCCCGTTTATGACGTGGTATGAGGTTACCCCTCTGCTCAGCACTCAGATATAAACTCGTTTTTCATCTCATGTTGCTCTCAGGATAGTAGTACTACACCCCGTTTATGACGTGGTATGAGGTTACCCCTCTGCTCAGCACTCAGATATAAAATCGTTTTTCATCTCATGTTGCTCTCAGGATAGTAGTACTACACCCCGTTTATGACGTGGTATGAGGTTACCCCTCTGCTCAGCACTCAGATATAAAATCGTTTTTCATCTCATGTTGCTCTCAGGATAGTAGTACTACACCCCGTTTATGCCGTGGTATGAGGTTACCCCTCTGCTCAGCACTCAGATATAAAATCGTTTTTCATCTCATGTTGCTCTCAGGATAGTAGTACTACACCCCGTTTATGACGTGGTATGAGGTTACCCCTCTGCTCAGCACTCAGATATAAAATCGTTTTTCATCTCATGTTGCTCTCAGGATAGTAGTACTACACCCCGTTTATGCCGTGGTATGAGGTTACCCCTCTGCTCAGCACTCAGATATAAAATCGTTTTTCATCTCATGTTGCTCTCAGGATAGTAGTACTACACCCCGTTTATGACGTGGTATGAGGTTACCCCTCTGCTCAGCACTCAGATATAAAATCGTTTTTCATCTCATGTTGCTCTCAGGATAGTAGTACTACACCCCGTTTATGACGTGGTATGAGGTTACCCCTCTGCTCAGCACTCAGATATAAAATCGTTTTTCATCTCATGTTGCTCTCAGGATAGTAGTACTACACCCCGTTTATGACGTGGTATGAGGTTACCCCTCTGCTCAACACTCAGATATAAAATCGTTTTTCATCTCATGTTGCTCTCAGGATAGTAGTACTACACCCCGTTTATGACGTGGTATGAGGTTACCCCTCTGCTCAGCACTCAGATATAAACTCGTTTTTCATCTCATGTTGCTCTCAGGATAGTAGTACTACTCCCCGTTTATGACGTGGTATGAGGTTACCCCTCTGCTCAGCACTCAGATATAAAATCGTTTTTCATCTCATGTTGCTATCAGGATAGTAGTACTACACCCCGTTTATGACGTGGTATGAGGTTACCCCTCTGCTCAGCACTCAGATATAAAATCGTTTTTCATCTCATGTTGCTCTCAGGATAGTAGTACTACACCCCGTTTATGACGTGGTATGAGGTTACCCCTCTGCTCAGCACTCAGATATAAAATCGTTTTTCATCTCATGTTGCTCTCGGGATAGTAGTACTACACCCCGTTTATGACGTGGTATGAGGTTACCCCTCTGCTCAGCACTCAGATATAAAATCGTTTTTCATCTCATGTTGCTCTCAGGATAGTAGTACTACACCCCGTTTATGACGTGGTATGAGGTTACCCCTCTGCTCAGCACTCAGATATAAAATCGTTTTTCATCTCATGTTGCTCTCAGGATAGTAGTACTACACCCCGTTTATGACGTGGTATGAGGTTACCCCTCTGCTCAGCACTCAGATATAAAATCGTTTTTCATCTCATGTTGCTCTCAGGATAGTAGTACTACACCGCGTTGATGACGTGGTATGAGGTTACCCCTTCTTTCAGCCGTCAGAAGATACATTCGAGATGATCTCGTCAACTCTACAAGAACGCAAAAAAATAAACTTGTTCTAATAAATATTACCCAAATATATGAAAATGTTTGTATCAACGAGACGATATAAATGGCACTACAGAGATTTTTTAGCACATGCTCCAATATTATGGAATTTCCTGTTTTATGTTTTCACAATGATGTTGATAAAAGATTATTACTTGATACAGTTTACAACTGATGATCCGAGAGAAAGGTCTGTGACGCAGGTAAAATCAGTGAAATTAAACAATGCTGATGTGATGAAAGATCTTGGCATCACTAGCTGTGTTATTTAAACCAGAAGTCAGTAACACATTGCGGCGGCGAGATTTCTGTTCACTCGTAGGTTACCTAAATCAGTAATTATGTGCTATGTACTACCTCATGCAGGACCACGAACAATCATTCAAGAAAATCTCTAAAACTTTAATTTGTTCCGTACGGTAGTAATCTGAATTTTATTGACTGTTAATGTTGTACGTCTCTTCTACACTTGAGATATAGGCTCTCCAGCTAAATGACTCTGACAAATAAGTGCATCGCTCTCCTTGATCAATAGTCAAGAATACTGCCACTAAGTAGACATTGCAGAAAAAACGCACTTTTTTATTGGAAAAATACTAAATTAGTTTATTCAAACTGAAGGCACTCTCCAGCAATCGGTTTCCATATCGTGCCAGATAGCTTCCGAATCTTAATCGCAATTAAAATCATTTTGTTTGTAGTAGAACTGTGGGTTTAGTATTAATTAATTATATTTCGTCTTCCTCTTCTTCTTTATTTATTTATTTTGGTTCTTTATTTCTTCTTCCAAGGATCATCACATAATGATATTGGTTTTCTCAAGGTAATACAACGCCAATCAACGCACCGAAATATAGCGTATTGCATACATAGAATGCTTTAACAAGATGGAAAAGGTAGCTTTGGGTATAGGACAGATGGTCGGCTGGCCTTGATTAAGGAAGCATCCCAGCATTTGTCTTAGCGATCCAGGAAAACCACAGAACACCAAAGTCAGGATGGCCGGACAGAATGGTTCCATCCTCCAGAATTACAGGTCAGTATCTTAACAAATGTACTACTTCATTTAGTAATTCTCTAATTAATCATGTTTCTCCATTTACACACGAATTGTTTCATGTAAATTGCAATGCAAAACAAAATTTTCTTCTTCACTGCCCACAAGGTAAGGACACTCGTTGATGAAACAACTGTTTCTAGTCACATGCCACGTAAAACATTGTTCCAATCTTCATTTCTGCTTTTACTAAGATTCGTATGTTATTATGTTTGTGTCCACATTTTCCAGTGTCTTGCTTTAAATCATCTCACTCCACTTTGCTTTTATTTTCTGCACTGCATGTTAATTTGTTTCTGAATAATTTTTTGCCGCAAGCAGTACTCCCTGTATATTTTTTTTACACCTATGATAGTACCTAAGGAACTGTGGATTAGTTTAGCGCTTTTCCAAAGAACTGAGAAATTTAAATGTCTGTCAGGACTTCCTAATACCCCACAGTTATCCATCTATTTCCCTAGCTCCTGCAGTAGACTTTTGGAAATGTCACCTTAAGAATTTATTGAAACTATGTTCAAAGTTTAAAGAACTTAGCATTTAAGTTTTTTCCCACGAAGATTTCACCCAAAGCTTGATTTTCCAGTGCCCTAGAGGTAACATGTATATTATAGTCTGATAAATTCCTGTTGTTGGTCTGCAGTTTATTATCAAACACTAACGATCCGAAATGTCAACATCTCTTGCAAGTACCTTCAATTTTCCCTATCAGCCTAAGTAAGTACTTGGTCTAAATTTAATGCTGAACTTTTAGAGACCTTCGTAGCAGTGTTTAAATTTGTGCTATGCCAAAAGTGCTGATTGTTGAAGAAGTTGTCACTAATTTCTCTCTCAAAACCTATGTCAATATTCATGTCTTCAAATAGTGTAATCCTAGGTTTGGGGCCGTTTTCAGGACTTCAGTTAATCTGTGGAAGACAGTGTTCATATTTCCACTAGGTGAGTCGTATACACACAGATTGATCAGCTTCTTATTAGCAGGTGTCTTTGTTACTTTAATAGGTGACAATTCAAAATGTCTGTCTACACTAATTGTGGTCAGATCTTCTCTAGCTTCAAACTGTTTGTCACGCCTGATATGGATACAATATCCCCCACCCCATAAAGCAGACCTACAGCAGAATGTTGTATATTCATACGATGATAGCACTATATCGTGCAGTTCGTCATCTGCACGCACGTGGTTTGTAATGCACCTACTGCGCTGCTCAAAGACTGTAACACAGCTTCAGGCTGATGTACTTCATTTTAAATGGACTGCACATGTTGATGAATAACCGGTAATTCTGAGCAAATTTCCATGGTGCTTGCATACTCTATTGCGCTACATTCTGTTCTCTACATATACCGTGCAGAAGTCCCTAAGTTCTTTGAGATGAGTTTAGGAGAGGGGAGCCTGATGTCATGATTTTTCCTAAAAAAGGCCTACTTATCCTATCCATGACAACAGGTATTTGACTAAGTGTGGCCACACAAACACCCACGATTTTCGGCAAATTAATTCCACCAATCTCCCTTTCCCCAACCTGTTGAGGTGGGGACTGAAGCCCCATCTCCCGGTCGTCCCCACCAACACCACCGCAAAGTGCGCCCAGCAGTCAATCATCAGCACCATCTCCAGCCATACAGCGCTCCTAAGACGAGGTCAGTCATACCGTTTGAGCAGCCCCATCAAGCTCACATTGGTGTCAGTAGTTAGGTAAGTTACATTACTCAAGCCACCACCTAAGTTGTATGCTCTGTCCCTGTCCATTCTGTTCCATACCTTATCCATTACCTGATCATCTTCTGTGAAATCCTTACACATAGGTGCTAAACCTTCACTCACCTGATCCAGCCCAACACTCTGCTTGAAGACGCTGGTGACCTGCCACTCCAAGTTGTCATGTAATAGAGGACCTACGTCACTATCACGACTGCTATCTAACAGCAGTACTCTCTTCTCCCCAATATTAGTGTTATTCTTATTTTCACTAAACAAGGGCAGATTCTAGTGACATATCCTACTCGTGCATCATCCTGAAGCTCCTCTGCCCTCAATTCTGGGAGCTGAAACCTGTTGCTGGTAGCCATAACAAAACTGTCAGACCGCCTCCTACTTCTGCTAACACTCTTACCATCTGCCAGTTCCCAGCCTTACCCTCAGAACTGACTTCCATCTTCCTCACCAGCTCTCTCCTAGCGTGATCCATCTGTGCCTGAAGGGTAGAGGTCTTCCGTTCCTGGACCTGTATCAACCTATTCCTGTTGTATTTTTTGAAGTTCCAGGAAAGGGCCTCAACGATTTCGCCGGCGTCCTCTCCACTACAGACGCCACAGTACTACAGTTCCCATAATGCATCCCACCACCCACTTTCCCACTACGGCTTCCATATACTTCACTCAAGGTAATATAATATCTACAGCAACGAAAGGAGAGCTTAAAGATGAAACTATAGGACTACACCCTTGGTCTACGGGTAGTCTGCTTTCTGCAGTCGGCAGTGATGCTCCTTGTTTGCGGCTCGGCTGTTGTGCTGCTTGCGAGCGATGGCCTTTTTTCTTTACTTCCTCATAGCGGCTTGTCTCGCAGTCTGACTTCATTCGACAATCATTGCGTTTTCTTGTCGCCAAGCGACAATGAAATTAATTTTCTTTGGTATCACTAACGACTGAAGGTGTGTGAAGTAGAACGTTTTATACGGAAACAAATGCGTCTCCCGCCCCAAGGCTTTCTCGGGATTCGGTTCTGTGTACATGAAGCTGGCGAATGATGAACTGTGCCCTGACGACGTACGGCACCGCCGGACGGTGTGGTGGCCACATTTGCATGTAACGGCCACGTTGTCAGTCACGTTGCTGAAACATGGAAGGCTTTCGAAACCTACAGTGTCCGTCAGATAAAAACTGAATTACAGAAGCACGTGCCTTCCTACTTGGTTATGGCTGGGTGCAAGCTGTCGGCGTGTGCGATGGCCAGCCGCCCACTTGTTCACGTTGTAGCCAAGAACGCCATGTCCTTTCTGAAAGTGTCCGACGTAGACTGGTCCAGACGCCGATCACAGATGTTGCTCTTCCTGCGGCGACCACTACGATATCTATGTCATACTCGTCGGAGGCGGTACTGTCTGCTGCGCCCCCTCTGAACCAGACGGTAATGGCATCGACTCCTCTCAACGACGCGATGGACGTCTTGCCTGTCTTTCCTACACTGCTGCAGTACAAACGAACGATGACGTCCTTCCCCGCCTGTTCCAGTCAGAGTCCATCTCCGGACACCGACCTTCTCCCACCTGCACCTAATGCGTTTGTCTCCCTTCCTGTGTCTGAATACCTGTGGGCGCACCTTTGATAGTGTTCCACTGAACTAGTGCAGCGAGACGTCTCTCTCCCGGGCGGACGACGTCGATGCCGTCGACGGACAGTCTGGAGGTGTACAGAATCATCTGGAGGCGTACAGAGTGACTGACCCTCCTGTGGTGTTGGCTTCCTGCCAGTCACAATAATGTGCCCTTTCAAGGGTCTTAACGTGGAGATTCCTGTGCTTCCCTTTATTTGAATCGCCTGTCCTGGTGATGGCAGCTTTTTAGACATCACATAGCCGCGTTCAGTGTTAATACCATTCGCGGTACGCCACAAATTAGCTTTACTCCATGACATGTTGTATGCTGTAGACGTTCACGCTGCTCTCCTTCAGGAAGCGCAAGTTACTGTGCTCCCCGTGGTTTTAGAGCACGTGGCACTTATGCTTCCTCTACCGGTAGTGGTGTGGCGATCCTCCAAATGACTGTATCATCTCTGATGCTACTGCCTGTCTCCCTGTTGACGAAGGCATGGCACTTACGTTTAGTGACAACAGAATCGTCAATGCCTATGCTCCAACTGGTGTGGGTCGCCACCGTGAACGTTCCACCTCCTTCTCAAGGACGGTCACGCCTCTTTTCCTGGGTTGGCAAGACGCATTGATCATGGGATACGATTTCAACTGCACCCAGGCGCCATAGAGCATCCACTACGTCGCTCTCCGTGCGCGGCTCTAGCGACAATTCTCCACCACCTCAGGTTTGTTGATTCTTGGAAGCATGTTCAGGGTGATCGTCCGGAGTTTACGCATTTCACTAGCCTTTCTGCCAGCCTTGATCGTGTTTACGTCCCCCCTCATATTGTCAGTGGGTTGCAGGTTGCTGAAGTCGGACTCATTGTGTTCTCCGACCACGACGCATATATGTGTGCCATCGATCTCCCACTGCTATATGATGTGACGTGGCCGTGGACCTTGGAAACTGAACGCAATCCACCTTACTTCGCCCCACTGCCGGCAGCTCATCAGGATCATGACTTGTTGTCGAAGCCGTGATGCCTATCAGTCTTCCTTGTCGTGGTGGGTGCTCTGCGCAAAGGCCTTGATTGGTTACGCAAGGGAGGCTGCAGGATGGTTGAGATGATTCAAGAAATTCTATTTCACCATTCTCCGGGAATGTACCATGATGTCCTATTCGCCAGAGCGACACCATATGACAGGAACGGCGCCATAATTTTATGACCGATGAGGGGCAGCGTTTTGATACCAAACGGATGTAGGACCTGCCTGTATTCTTTTTATGTTATGCTGTACTCTGGACACCGTCACCACCCTGCCGACATTAGGGCAGTCTTGAGACTCTCCCTTTGCTCGTTTCCTCTGGATGCCACTATGGATCTGCTTGCTGACACGGAGGACGAAGTCCATGTTGATATCGAGGCATGTCCTATAAACCGATCGCCTGCCCCTGACGGCCTCCCAGGGGTGTTTTATCAGACATTTAGTCCCCTACTGGCTTCAATGAGGGCGGAAATTTTTCAAGACCTTATGTCACCTCTCGCGACGATCCTAGACTGTTTCCTTGGCGGTTTCCTCATTCCCAACCACATAGTGCCTCAAGGATCTGCGATTACCACTCCTTGACGTTGCTCAGTAGCGACACAAAGTTCTTTACCCACCTGTTGCTGGGGTTGCCAGTAACATCCGCACTGCCTGCCCTATTTCGCTGTAGGAACATAATCGCCAATGCTCACGCTCGTCGTATCCCTGGACTTTCGGCAGCTCTTGACTTTCTGCAGCAGGCGTTCGATCGGGTCGATCACGACTATCTGAATCGGTTGCTGTGCTCCGCAATAGGGGTTACCCTGATACAACCGTCGACGTCTTAGTGCTTCTCTTTCATGGAGCTACGTCCCATGGGTTCTACGAAGGCCGTCTCACTCCTCACATCTCGATCCGTCAATCGGTGCGTCAAGGCTGCCCGCTCTCTGTACTGTTGTATGCTTTCGCCATGGGACCATTGCTATACGACCTCCTTCAGCACCTCCCTGTGGATATCTCTCAGTTCCGTTTGTTCAGCTGCACTACTTATGCAGACGATTTCGTCATCGTTCTACGTAGCGGTACTGAGGTCAGAGAGTCACTGGTACCTTCTGGTAGCTACTTTAACGTCCGCAAATGGACCGCCATGGGTAGCTGCGGGGTTTCCCCCAGACTGCGCTGTTCCATTGCGTGTCGCTGATACTATCCAATGTTTCGGACTCAATTTCGCAAGTGATTTGCGGCGTTCGATTGTTCTCAGCTGCCGGCGCCTACTTTCACAACTGCGAGACGGGCTCTTAGATCACTGTTTACGATCACTCGATCACCTGCAATGGACATAATATGTATGTTTGATGTCACGCATTCCCTGCACGTGGGACAAACACTTCCTATTCCGCCATACATGGATCGTCGCATGCTAGCGTCATTGAGGTCATATGTGTGCTACGGTTTGCTGTTGAAGATAAGGCAGGAGACCCTCACCCTGCCACCGTGCAGGGGTACTTTAGGTCTGTATACCGTGCCTGACAGAGCGATAGCCCGTTTCATAGGGTCCAACATGCCGCTGCGGTGACATTGTCCTAGGTATTTTACCAGCCTATTCCCGGACGCCTTTGCAGCATACTCTCTCTCACCACATGTCGCGATTTCGGACGTTCCGCTGCCCTTCTCTTACTTCCGCCACTTTTTCCTCGATCTGAACTTCGCCCGTATTGCGATAACACCAGCGCACTTGACATCCACGAAGGAGATCTATGGCTTTCTTCAGCAGGATAGGTCACCAAATGTAGATGAGAGGAAGCATCCCTTCGTCGACTGGTATGCTGCTTGGCTCCTTTGACGTCCGAGTCTGCATGGTACCATACTGTCAATGGGAAGAAAGTATGCCGGTCAGGCCTTCACGGAATTCGTCTTGTGGACAGACCGTTGAGTGTTGCCTGTGATGTCTTGGACAAGGATTAGCTTCTCCTTCTGTGCTGATCGGCAAGAGGTGTCTGATTACTGGTGCGACAGATGTTGGCCCTAATTACCCTTATGACTCCTCATCAGATACCTACTTAACTGCTCCTCTATCCAGACGTGAGATACTTCCCGCAAACGAAGTAGATTTGTCGAAAGGCAGTTCACTACTTGTTTGCTGATGGCGAGAAAAATATTCTTGATTTTTGGCACCTTCTTAATGATCGTCACTGTGCAGTTGTCATCAATCCCAACTACAGACAATTTTTAGCCCACCCCAGAGCTCGGGTGTTCCTGCCATGACATGTTGGTCCCGGCCTCTTCCACATATAGAACCGATACATTCTCTGCTCATCAGAATGTCTCCTCTCTGAAAAACAATGCGCCGGTAGTCTCAACGAGTGTGACGTCTTGCCGCGTAATCCCTTTCTCGACGTTGGTTTCCTGCTATTCTTGGTGGTGTTGACGTGAATTTAAAAAATAAAAAAGGGAAAATGAATTAATAAGCTATTGATTTTCATTGTACCTCTATTCCACGTTCTCTATCCTTTCCTTGATTCCTGGGGGGTGATAACGGGTCAAGATGGTCAGGCTTCGGGTTGCGACCACTGCCCACGTTGCCCTCACCCCTCCCTTTGAGCGGCAGGATGGTTTCATAGACGGAAAAAGGGGTAGAGTCTTTACTGGCATTCGCCGGCCGAAGTGGCCGTGCGGTTAAAGGCGCTGCAGTCTGGAACCGCAAGACCGCTACGGTCGCAGGTTCGAATCCTGCCTCGGGCATGGATGTTTGTGATGTCCTTAGGTTAGTTAGGTTTAACTAGTTCTAAGTTCTAGGGGACTAATAACCTCAGCAGTTGAGTCCCATAGCGCTCAGAGCCATTTGAACCTTTACTGGCATTCCCAACGCCCTCGGTCCCAGGTTCGAACACCGCCATCGCTTGCGTTGTAATAATAATCAGTAATAGCGGCCGAAGACTTCCGTCATAAGAAGTCATCCCCCATTGAGCCAACGCCTTTCTCAAAGAGAGCGGAGAAGCGAAAAGACGTTCAGGGCATTCTCTTTTCCTTCGGGTGGGAATCCGTCCCTGAAGACAGAAGAATGAGCAATTATCAACTTCTCGAGGATGCAGAAGGCAATAGCAACCACCACATTAAAGATGCTATTAGTGTCCAAAGGACATTTGGCCAGTTACTGAGAATGTGTCATGATGATCACTCTATTGGCAAAAGATTCCGGAACAGTACCCCGTTCTAATCTCCGGAAGGAAACTGCCAAGGGGGAGCTGACCATGGGAAAAATTCTCAATAAACAACGAAAGGATAACATTCTACGAGTTGTGGCGTGAAATGTGTGGAGCTAGAAAATCTGAAAAGGAAAATTCAAAGGCTCAATCTAGATATGGCGTGGATCAGTGAAGTGAAATGGTGAGAAGTCAAGGATTCCTGATTATATGAGTACAGGATAACATCAAAAGTGGCATAAATGGGTATACTAGACTAGGATTCGTTATGAATCGGAAGGTATGACCAAGAGTGTCTTACTGTAAATAGTTCAGTGACAGAGTTGTTCCCATCAGAATCGAAGAAAGCCAAAACTGTAAACGATATTTCAGGTATACATGACGACATCGCAAGCTGAAGATGAAGAGATAGAGTAAGTATATGAGGACACTGAATGGGTATTTCAGTAGGTAAAGTTAGATGAAAAATTTACTGTCATGGGGACTGGAACGCGGTGGTAGTGGCGGGAGTAGGAGAAAGTGTTATGGAAGAATATGGACTTTCTACTAAAAATGAGAGAGGACAAAGGCTAATTTAGTTCTACAACAAATTTCAGCTAGTAGTAGTTAAAAAAT
Organism: Schistocerca nitens; assembly: GCF_023898315.1. Lineage (NCBI taxonomy): Eukaryota > Metazoa > Arthropoda > Insecta > Orthoptera > Acrididae > Schistocerca > Schistocerca nitens. Next base: position 593,554,523 of record NC_064618.1, on the reverse strand, counting down.
CGCAAGAGGAGGAGGTATACGTCGTAAAGGCCGGAAGATACAGGATGATTTCTGTCACATTACATCATACTCAGACATATGTTCCGAAGTCAGATACTACTCAATTGTAAGGCGTGGCCACGAGCACATGTAGTTTCAGATCAAACTGTACTAGAAATGAAGGATAGGCTGAAACGTAAGGAAGAATTAATACAGAAATAAGTGGGATACGGAAGAACTAAGGATTGACGAGATATGCTCGAGCTTCGCTAAGGCTGTATGTACTGCAATAAGCAATAGTTCACTAGGTAGTAGAGCTGAGGAGAAATGGTCACCTCAAAAAAGGGCACTCGCGGAAGTTGGAAAGAAAAACGTAGGTACAAAGAAGGTAACTGCGGAGAAAACCATGGGCAATAGAGGAAATACTTCAGTTGATCGATGAAAGAAGGAAGCAATAAATGTTCAGGGAATACAAGTGGCTGAGAAATTAAATAAATACGAAGTGCACGGAAGCAGAGACGAAATGGTTAGAGACGAAATTTCAACATGAAAAATGTGAAGAAATCGAAAATCAAATATTGTCGTTAGGACTGACCCAGCATATAAACAATCTTCGGTGAAATTTAATGTCACTGTGCTAACATTAAGTGTGCATCGGTGATTTCACAGAAAATGCCGAGGAGAGATCGGATAGGGGGAAGATTTGTCTCATATGATCGAAGAAGGAGCAGGAGTCAATTTAGTAGAGACAGGGGGTAAAGACCAATATCAGAATTTAAAAGAGCTTTGGAAGACTTAAGTTCAAATAACACAGGAGGGGCAGATAACATTCCATCAGAATATCTAAAATCATTGGAGGAATTGGCGATAAAACAACTACGTAAGTCTGAAGATATATCATCTGAATTTCGGAAAAATATCATCCACACAATTCTGTAGACTGGAGGATGTGACAAATTAAAGAATTATCGCACAATCAGCTTAACAGCTTAACACAATTCATCCAAATTGCCGGCAAGTGTAATATACAAAAGAACGGAAAAGAAAATTGAAGAAGTGTCAGATGACGGTCAGTTTGGCGTTAGGAAAGGTGAAAACACCATAGAGGCATTTCTGACGTTGAAGCTGATGATGGAAACGGGGTTAAAGAAAAATCAAGACTCATTCATAGCATTTGTCCACCTGGAAATACGTTCGACAGTGACAAATGGTGCAAGATGTTTGAAATTCCGTGGAAAAGAGGGGTAAGCTACAGCGAGGGATGGGTAAATGCAACACGTTCAAGCACCGAGAGGGATTTACAAGAGTGGAAGACCAAGAACGAGGTGCTCGTATAAAAAGGATGTAAGACACGGATGCAGTCTTTCGGCCCTAATGTTCAATTTTGTGCATCGAAGAAGCAATGACAGAATTAAAAAAAAGTTTCTGGAGCGGAATTAAAATTGAAGATGGATGAATATCAATGATAGGATTCCCTGATGGCTTTTTTAACCTCAGATTGAGGAAGAATTACAAGATCTGCTGCATGGAATGAACAGTATAATAAGCGTAGAATATGGAATGAGAGTAAAGCGAGGCAAAACAGAATTAATGAGAAGCAGCAGGAATGAGAACAGCGAGAAACTTAACATCAATACTCGTACTGGTTTCACTCGGTACAGAATGCTGTGCTGGCTTGGGATTTTCAGTAACAGGTAACAATAGTCCACATCTACTTTGCCTTTGGCATGTGACACATCAACTAGTATCTATTTTGGTTTGTAGAATCCAAATATACCTTTCAAAATGTTCTAGCACGTACAGTTTTTGAGTTTTTTAAAGTTTTTTTTATTTTTGGTATTCAGTATTTTTCTTTTTGCTCTTCTTCTGTTTTGATGTTTAATTGTTTGTTTTTGATTTGCAGAGCAGAGCTAGATCTACAAATCGTCAGTGAATGGTTGGTGTGGTAATCCAGTGGTGTGAAAGAGATTCTCAGTGAATCTTTCCTGTGAAAGATAGTGCAATTTTTTATGTTTAAAACTTACAGTAAGAAAAGTAGCAACTAGTAAATCTCATTTCTGTCCAAACCACCCCGACAACTATTGTTACGGGTGTGGGAAATGCACTCAAAAAGCCCAAAGAAAACCAATCACTGATTTGGTTAAGAAGGCATATAAATTGTGTTTTGATTGTCCTGTTGGTGATCAAGATAAAAAATTTTTACCTCATATGGCCTGCATAGCCTGTACTACAACCGAAGCCGAGTGGTTGAAAGGGAACCCCGAGCCATGCCATTCGCTGTTACGACGGTTTGGTTCAAATGGCTCTGAGCACTATGGGACTTAACTTCTGAAGTCATCAGTCCACTAGAACTTAGAACTACTTAAACCTAACTAATCTAAGGACATCACACACATCCATGCCCGAGGCAGGATTCGAACCTGCGACCGTCGCGGTCGCGCGGTTCCAGACTGTAGCGCCTAGAACCGCTCGGCCACTCGGGCCGACACTGTTACGATGGTGTTGTGTGAGTCTAATGACGATTATTTAGACGGTTACTGATATTTCGGGACATTAAGCAAAACTAAACATAAAATAAAGTATCAAAATCTATTTTCCATGCCCCTTGATGAGGGCCGGCCGGTGTGGCCGTGCGGTTAAAGGCGCTTCAGTCTGGAACCGCGTGACCGCTACGGTCGCAGGTTCGAATCCTGCCTCGGGCATGGATGTGTGTGATGTCCTTAGGTTGGTTAGGTTTAATTAGTTCTAAGTTCTAGGCGACTGATGACCTCAGAAGTTAAGTCGCATAGTGCTCAGAGCCATTTGAACGCTGATGAGGGGTTGCCTGTTCTTGTCTGTAACTTAAAAGCCATTGAACCAGGCACCATATCAAGTGAAATGGAAAGTATTGAACTTATAGAAGAATACTGCCCTCAATATCATGACACTTCGCCTCAGCTCTTTAATGAAAAGGAACTGAACGATTTGGTTCGCGATCTAAAGCTTTCGAAATAGCAAGCTTAACTCTTGGAGTTGAAACTGCAACAACGGAACATGTTAGCTCTGGGGACAAAAATTTCCAGTTTCAGATCAAGAGGTGCTTCCATCGCTCATTATTTCTAAATGCAGAATTCAGTGTGTGTACGTAGAGATCTCAATGCTCTGATGATGCAGATAGGTGTGCAACATAATCCACAGGAATGGCGACTATTTATTGACTCCAGTAAAACCAACTTGAAAGCAGTACTACTGCAAAGTGGCAATGCATTTCCATCGGTACCTTTGGCTTACGCAGTAGACGTGAAAGAAACTTATGAAACCATGGATTTGCTGCTACAGGCAATCAAATATAAGGATCATGAATGGAAACTTCTCTGTGATTTAAAAGTTGTTGCGCTCCTTACAGATTTACATGCTGGATTCACGAAATACTGCTGCTTTTTGTGCCTTTAGGACAGCCGTGACACCAAGAACCACTATACAGTCAAGGAATGACCTATAAGGAAGTCACATGTTCCTGGAAACGTAAAGGTGAACAATACCCCATTGGTTGAGCCCAATAAAATCATTTTGCCTCCTATTCATATCAGGTTGGGCCTTATCAAGATCTTTGTAAAGGCTCAAGATAAGGAAGTTGAGGCCTTGAATCACTTAAAAGAAAAGTTTCCCAAATTAAGTGAGACAAAGCCGAAAGAGGGTATATTTGTGGGACCACAAATAAGAAAATTGCTGAAAGGTCCAACCTTTGATACCAAACTGACAGATATTCAGTTAGATGCTTGGTATTCTTTTAAAGCAATTGTGAAAGCCTTTTTGGGTAACAGAAAAGACAAAAACTATGTTTCCATTGTGAACGATGTGCTGGAGAAATATAAGAACATGAGGTGTAGAATGTCGTTTAAAATTCACTTTTTACATTCTCACCTTGATTTCTTCCCGGAAAATTTGGGTGTTGCAAGCGATGAGCATGATGAACGCTTTCACCAAGACATTCTTACAATGGAACACCGTTACGAAGGCCATTGGAACCTTTCGGTGGTGGGGGACTACTGCTGGGGTCTTGTTAGGGACGAAACGACGAACAAAGGAAGAGCTCTGACGTCACATTTCTTAAAAACCAAACACAATTAAAGGCGAAAATACCTTATGAACTAATTTGGATGTTTTATTGGCATCATGCCCATATGTTGTTGTTGTGGTCTTCAGTCCTGAGACTGGTTTGATGCAGCTCTCCATGCTACTCTATCCTGTGCAAGCTTCTTCATCTCCCAGTACCTACTGCTACCTACATCCTTCTGAATCTGCTTAGTGTATTGATCTCTTGGTCTCCCTCTAAGATTTTTACCCTCCACGCTGCCCTCCAATGCTAAATTTGTGATCCCTTGATGCCTCAAAACATGTCCTACCAACCGATCCCTTCTTCTAGTCAAGTTGTGCCACAAACTTCTCTTCTCCCCAATCCTATTCAATACCTCCTCATTAGTTACGTGATCTACCCACCTTATCTTCAGCATTCCTCTGTAGCACCACATTTCGAAAGCTTCTATTCTCTTCTTGTCCAAACTGGTTATCGTCCATGTTTCACATCCATACATGGCTGCATGCCCATATATACATACAAAATAGTACTGATTTCAAATGCTCTGAATGTGTATTTTTGTTTGACTTAATTGTATCAGTTTTCTCTACTACCATTTTTTATTTTGTTGTGTATCTAGGAAATGTGACGTCATAGAGAAGCTGATTTTACCAGTGTATTCAGCACCATTTACAAACATGATGCAGAAAAAAAGTTAAATTTGTAGAGCACTTGCCCGCGAAAGGCAAAGGTCCCGAGTTCGAGTCTCGGTCGGGCACACAGTTTTAATCTGCCAGGAAGTTTCATATCAGCGCACACTCCGCTGCAGAGTGAAAATCTCATTCTGGAAACATCCCCCAGGCTGTGGCTAAGCCATGTCTCCGCAATATCCTTTCTTTCAGGAGTGCTAGTTCTGCAAGTTTCGCAGGAGAGCTTCTGTAAAGTTTGGAAGGTAGGAGACGAGGTACTGGCAGGAGTAAAGCTGTGAGTACCGGGCGTGAGTCGTGCTTCGGTAGCTCAGTTGGTAGAGCACTTGCCCGCGAAAGGCAAAGGTCCCGAGTTCGAGTCTCGGTCGGGCACACAGTTTTAATCTGCCAGGAAGTTTCTTAAATTTGTAGTGTAATTAATAATGTGCCTGACCTAAATCCAGTACTGAGAAATAAGAAGCGCCTAAAAACCACGTAAAGACGTTATGGAGATCAAGAAGTAGTACTGGTTATAATATTAGTTTCTTATTAAGGGCACAGTAATCCACAGCTGGCCTGCAATCATTGTCTCCAGTTGACAGTGTTGGTTTGCTGTCGATTCAGATAAGAACGATCTTATCACTGAACTGTTCACAGTAACACAGCTTCCGCCAGTCCTTCCTACACATAACGAATCCTGCTGCCGTTGTACCACTGCTGGCTGCTGTGGATATTATCCTATACTCACCTGCCCAGAAATCTACACCTTGTTTCCATTTTACTTCACTGAACCTTTGCTATATCTAGATTGAGCCTTTGCATTTCCCTTTTCAGATTTTCTTCTTTCCCTACGACGTTCAAGATTCTGACAATGCACGCACCAATTAGTGGAACGTTATCCTTCCGTTGACTATTCAAAATTTTTTCTCATCGTCACCTCCCCCTTGGCAGTACGCTCCCGGGGATCCGAATGAGAGATTATTCGGAATCTTTTGCCAATGGAGAGATCGTTATGGCATTTTTCCAGTTACAAGCCACTTGTCCTGAGGATACACGTGATGTGTCTTTAATGCAGTGGTTTCTATTGCCTTTTGCATTATCATGCCGTTGACCGTTGCTCATTCTTCCGTCTTTTGGGGGCAGTTTTCCACCCCAAGGACAAGGAGTGCCCTGAACCTCTGCCCGCTCCTACCCTCTCTTTGACAAGATCATTGGTAGAATGAGGGGGACTTTGTAACCCAACTCTTTTTAATCGGCGTTTCCTGCTTGCGATGTAAAATATGACCGTGGATCGCGTGTATGCCTAATGGACTTTTTCTAATTGTATATGGCTATGTTTCCCGAAGAAGTGATACCGGTAAGTAGGAGGAAAGTGTACAACCGACCCTTCTGATGGAAAGTCAACTAAAAATAAAAGTAATTAAATCGAACAGGACTATAATTTGGAAAATGAAAGTTATTTTGGACATTCAATCACGAACAACATTGGACAGAAAAGTGTACCACTGACCATGAATCCAAAAGTTACACAAATAAACGAAAAGGAAGTAATTAACTGTCGCCAGCCCACTAGGGAAATTTACATCCAAAATCCTGTACAGGATGATGGGAAAGAAAAACACGTATTATTAAACACTGACGTGGCAACTAAAGGTTGCCACGTTCTTTTTTTCTTTTTGAGAATAATTTTAATTCAGTATGTAATGATAAAGAAAACTGAGAAGTCACTCTTACGTTATGTTTGGCATTAAATTTTAAGAAGGCAATCGAGTAATGATTCGAAAATATGCAATTGAACTGTATGTTAGTACTGAACTTCGTTATGTGAACAATGACTTTCAGTGACCTCATCATAATGTCATCAAAGAAATTTAGAAAAAAAACAAGCACTTTTTACTTTGCCGTTACTTATTTTGCAAACTGGATTTCATATTATTGTCTGAACAACTGAGCCTTTTTTACTGAGTTGAACAGAATTAAATACTAGAATACATACGAAACCAAACAGCCATGTGCTCATAGCTGTATGTAAAATACACTCCTGGAAATTGAAATAAGAACACTGTGAATTCATTGTCCCAGGAAGGGGAAACTTTATTGACACATTCCTGGGGTCAGATACATCACATGATCACACTGACAGAACCACAGGCACATAGACACAGGCAACAGAGCATGCACAATGTCGGCACTAGTACAGTGTATATCCACCTTTCGCAGCAATGCACGCTGCTATTCTCCCATGGAGACGATCGTAGAGATGCTGGATGTAGTCCTGTGGAACGGCTTGCCATGCCATTTCCACCTGGCGCCTCAGTTGGACCAGCGTTCGTGCTGGACGTGCAGACCGCGTGAGACGACGCTTCATCCAGTCCCAAACATGCTCAATGGGGGACAGATCCGGAGATCTTGCTGGCCAGGGTAGTTGACTTACACCTTCTAGAGCACGTTGGGTGGCATGGGATACATGCGGACGTGCATTGTCCTGTTGGAACAGCAAGTTCCCTTGCCGGTCTAGGAATGGTAGAACGATGGGTTCGATGACGGTTTGGATGTACCGTGCACTATTCAGTGTCCCCTCGACGATCACCAGTGGTGTACGGCCAGTGTAGGAGATCGCTCCCCACACCATGATGCCGGGTGTTGGCCCTGTGTGCCTCGGTCGTATGCAGTCCTGATTGTGGCGCTCACCTGCACGGCGCCAAACGCGCTTACGACCATCATTGGCACCAAGGCAGAAGCGACTCTCATCGCTGAAGACGACACGTCTCCATTCGTCCCTCCATTCACGCCTGTCGCGACACCACTGGAGGCGGGCTGCACGATGTTGGGGCGTGAGCGGAAGACGGCCTAACGGTGTGCGGGACCGTAGCCCAGCTTCATGGAGACGGTTGCGAATGGTCCTCGCCGATACCCCAGGAGCAACAGTGTCCCTAATTTGCTGGGAAGTGGCGGTGCGGTCCCCTACGGCACTGCGTAGGATCCTACGGTCTTGGCGTGCATCCGTGCGTCGCTGCGGTCCGGTCCCAGGTCGACGGGCACGTGCACCTTCCGCCGACCACTGGCGACAACATCGATGTACTGTGGAGACCTCACGCCCCACGTGTTGAGCAATTCCGCGGTACGTCCACCCGGCCTCCCGCATGCCCACTATACGCCCTCGCTCAAAGTCCGTCAACTGCACATACGGTTCACGTCCACGCTGTCGCGGCATGCTACCAGTGTTAAAGACTGCGATGGAGCTCCGTATGCCACGGCAAACTGGCTGACACTGACGGCGGCGGTGCACAAATGCTGCGCAGCTAGCGCCATTCGACGGCCAACACCGCGGTTCCTGGTGTGTCCGCTGTGCCGTGCGTGTGATCATTGCTTGTACAGCCCTCTCGCAGTGTCCGGAGAAAGTATGGTGGGTCTGACACACCGGTGTCAATGTGTTCTTTTTTCCATTTCCAGGAGTGTAAATATAACTTCTGCACTCTTAATTTGTGCATTTATTTAGATTTGGATTTTTCCCAGTAATTGATTCTCAGACTTGATAAATGAAATTGCTTTACTTTAGTCATATACTGTAGCCCCTGTTGTACAAATTATTAACTAATAAATTAGCTGTGACTATTCAGTTTGTTTCTTACGACACTCAGTTAGCACATTACCCAAAAAAAAAAAAAAAAAAAAAAAGGAACAAGTATCCTGCTTGGTAACAATGTCTGGGGGCAATGAGGATACAAACGCCTTGAGTTTAACTCATTATTATTTAAACATATCTTATCAATCAAATCACATTTAGTTGTGCTGCTGGGTTAGCCATTAATACTTTCTCGTTTGAAGATACTTCAGTGCTGCGCATACGACGAAATTCGGAGCCGACGACGAAACTGTGTTGCTGGAACTGCTGCTGTTGTTGAAGCCGATAGCATATTGTGGAGCCACAGCTAATTATAGGAACGGGCAATCGAAATTAATACAGCCTCTTCCGCCCTTCCACTGTCCGTACTCTTGCTGTAGCAATCTGGCCGGCGCGCGTACATGATGACGCCGAAAATGGTACTCTCTACGCGAGAGCGTTAACACCACACTTTCGCACACTACAAGCACTGGAACCCGTCTCTCTCTCTCTGCCCTCTCTGCGCAACAACTCCATACCCAGAGATTTTACAATGCATAAGCACTGCTGTTATCATTGCTAGTCGGTGCAAATAACAATTCCTTTGGCTTTTACCCGATCTTATAAGTTTCACAGTGAAACAAGATAAATACAATAAAACGTCAACAGACTTCTACCTAAGTATACACATATAGTGAAGCAATGTACTTACATATTAAAAGAAAGCATTTAAATTACAAATATTTACATACAATCCAGAAAAAAAATTATATATCGGCAGCAGGTGCGATGCATCCTGCATTTTCGGTGTTACAACTTCTTATGGCGAAAGTTTCTGTCGCCAGTGCTCATTATTAATAAATATTTAAGCTGTGGCGGGTTTCAAACACAGGACTGAGGGTGTTTTGACTACAAATCAAAGACGCTACCCACTGACCAAGTTTAGGCATTGTATATGCTAGTTTTGCAGTGTACTTAGGTTACTTATGTAACCGCGAAATAATTGCACCGACATGGAAGGTGTACCTTCAGCTTTTACAACAGTACATGCAGATTTTGTCCTTTACCTTCACCATTATTCAATTGTTTAGTTGGAAGACTTTCACTGACAGACCATTTTCAGAATTAAATTACATTCAGGGAGAATCATCCAACTACACTGTGTTTCAATACCAGCTGACCAGATTCACAATTTCTAATTTTGTTAGGACTTTTGAAATGATTTTTCTCACTGTTTGATATTCAGTCAAACAAGCTACGCCGGCCATTTTCAAATTGCACGGTTTAGTGTAAGTTTGTTTTACTATGATTTATTCTTTTCTTGCTAGGTTATAACGGACTGTGTAGTAAAATGTTTATTCGATCATAAACATTTGTAGAACAACGCATATCTCCAATATATTAGGGGTTCAATTCTGTGCTCGTGTTAACAGACCAGTTCTTAACAAAGTAGGCCATTTACAGTTGACTAGAAAAGAAACGTGAGGATCTGTTGGACGACAATTAGCCTGCCTTTAGGACACGTAAGGGCACATGAGAAGCGATTCTGATGTTGCCCTTAATAATGGAAGCAAGACCAAATAAAAATGAAGACACATTCATAATGTCTGTTGATCTGGAGAGGCATCCGATAATGTAAAATGGTGGAAGCTGTCCGAAATTCAAAGAAAAATGCGACTAAGTTACCAGGAAATATGGGCAGTACACAATATATAGAAGAACCTAAGGCCTGAGTGCTCGGAATGAAAATGGTATAAGACGGTAATGCAGTCTCCTACTGTTCCATCTGTATATCGAGGAAGCAATGAAGGAAAGAAGAAAACGTTCAAGAGTATGATTAAAGATCAGAGTGACACGAGATCAATGATAAGACTCGCTGTTGACATTGCAATCCTCAGCGGAAGTGAAGATCGATTACATGATCTGCTGACGGCAATGAACATTCTAATGAGTACAGAATATGGAGAGAAAATCGAAGGAGGACGAAAGCAATGAGAAGCATTAGAAATGAGAACTGTGGGAAACTCAATATTAGAATGGGGAATCACGAAATAGACAATATTAACGAATTCTACTATCTTGAACGCACAATAACCCGTGACGAAAGAAGAAAGGAAGACATAAAAAGCAGACTAATGAAGCGAAAAAAGGGCCAAATTAATTTTCCGAAGAGTTTCTGACAATGTACGTTAGGAGCACAGCATTGCGTGGCAGTAAATAATGAATTGTGTGGGAAAGCCAGAACAAAAGAGAATCAAAGTGTTTGAGATGTGGTGCTACAACAGAACGTTTGAAATTAGTTGTAAAGATAATATAAGGAACGAATACTTTCTCCACAGAATCGTCGAAGAAAATAACATATGCAAAATAATGACAAAAACGAGGAACAACATTATAGGTAATGTGTTAAGACATTACGAAATGACTTTCATGGTACTGCAGGACGTTGTAGTGGGTAAAACTGAGACTGAAAACATCAGACAAAGAACTGAGGAGGCAGGCTGCAGCTCTGGAATAAAGAAGTTGGCACAAGGGAGGAATTAATTTCGGGCTGCACCAGACCAGTCGGGATCCTGGTGATGACAATTATATATATTTCCTTACTCGTTAGCATCAACCAGCCGACTTAAATAGCATCTTAAAATATTTTGTGCCCTCTGATGTACGAATCGCGCTCGGCAATTAATTAATTATTGTTTGTTGGGACAAAGCACACCGTTAAGCTAACACCTTGCAACAATTTGCTTAATAGCGTGTTGGGTCGTATTTTGAATGCAATACAACAGAGATTCTGCGTGTAATGGATTCCAAAATTCCTTTGTTTTTCCTTAAGTTCAAAAATGGTTCAAATGGCTCTGAGCACTATGGGACTCAACTGCTGAGGTCATTAGTCCCCTAGAACTTAGAACTAGTTAAACCTAACTAACCTAAGGACATCACAAACATCCATGCCCGAGGCAGGATTCGAACCTGCGACCGTAGCGGTCTTGCGGTTCCAGACTGCAGCGCCTTTAACCGCACGGCCACTTCGGCCGGCCTTTTCCTTAAGTATGTGGCATGTATTTCTACATGCAAGTGCGCAGTCTCTCCATATATTGACCTCTTCCTCATTCCGTGATCACATTCCGTCATACCATTAACTATAACGCTAGCGCCATTTTCCATCCTCAGATCAGATCTCCAGAATCGTTTCCAGTCTCCTGGTCATTGCAAAGGCTTATCGAATTGCTTCGACACTCCCCAGACCAAAACCGCCCCAAGGGATCTTAATCATTTATGTTAACCCCCCGCTCTACCCATTTTTCTTCCTGCCCTGAAGAAAGGAAGAGAGAGATGATCTCTGTTCACGTGACAGAAGCTGCACCGTTACGTACATCACAAAAAGAACTGCCGCCATTCGTGTTTTCTACAGCGAAAACGTTCAGAAAGGTATAGGCACCATAGAGGCAGTTGTGATGTTGCTCCTGGTACTGGAAGCAAGACTGAAAGTAAACAAGACACATTCATAGGATTTGACGACCTGGAAAAAGGCGTCGAACAGTGTAAAATGGTGCATGATGTTCGAAGTTCCGAGAAACATAGGAATAAGTCATAGGGAAAGACGGTAACAGACAATATGCACAAGAAACAGGAGGGAGCCTCAAGATTGGAAGACTATGGACGAAGCGCTCGTATTAGGAAGGGTTTAAGACATGTGCGCGGTCTTTCGCTCCTATTGTTCAAACTATATGTCGAACAAACCTTGAAGGAAGTTTAAAAAATGGAGTTAAAATTGAGGGTGAAAGGATAACAATAGTACGTTTCGCCGATGGAAGTGTTGTCCTCATTGAAAGTGAAGAAAATTTACAAAATATCTCCAATGAAATGAGAAATGAGTGGAGACTACGGATTGGGAGTAAACCGGAAGAAGATAAAAGTAATGAGAAATAGCAGAAAAGATAATATCGAGGAACTTAAGGTCAAAGATGTTCATCACAAAAGTAACCGAAGTCAAGGAATTCTTGTACCCTGGAAAGAGAATAAACCATGACAGACGAAGTAAGGAGGGCAAAAACGGCAAACTAGCACTGATATCAAAGATGAACCTTAATTTAAGGATAAAATTTCTGAGTATGTACCTTTCGAACACAGCATTGTACTGTACAGAATCATGGACAGTGAAAACAACCTTGTCAGAGGAAAATCGTAGTGTTTGAGTAGTGTTGCTGCAGTAGAACGTCGAAAAATACGAGTATATGGACTGATAATACAAGGATCGAGGACGTTCTCCACAGAATCGGCGGAAAGGAACATAAGAAAAATGGACGGGACTATAGGATATGTGTTGAGGCATCAGGAGATAACGTCCATGATGTTCAAGGGAACTGTAGACCGTAAAATCTAGGGGAAGGCAGACAATGGAATACATCCAGGAAATAACTGACTATTTAGGGTGTACGTGCTAGTCTGAAATAAAGATGTTGCTGCAAGAGGGCCGCATCAAACCCGTCACGAGACGAATGAAGCAACAAAATAACTTAATGAACAACTGTTGGTCCCACCGTCGTCTCCTGCACCGTGACTTGACAAATGGGGACAACTGGTGGACATATTGCAAAGGGCACACTCTGCAGACGGCACCTCTTAACTCTATGCTCTGTTTACAGGCACACCGACGGTGACTGCTGTGCTAGGCAACCCGCTCAGAGTTTGCTGATGCACTGATTATGACTACGTATAATGTGCTACCTCTTTATGCAAAAATAGCTGCGTTCAGATGTGCGCATACATTTAGGATTTTAAATCGGCGTATTTCGTTCTAGAGTACAAGGACCATTCATCCGCATTTGATTGACTTTATCTGCACTAACGATCTATTATTCCGTGTTGAGTTCATGTCACTCAAAGCGCAATCATTGTGTAAACTTCGTTATCTGCCTACTGTTATGACAGTCCCATTAACCGTACGTCACGTAGATCTCTTGGGCCAACATGTAATCTGCTTTCTGATTTAGTCACCTATAACTTGCTATAATTTAGTGACCTCTTGTAGCCTGCAGGACTTCACGTCTCAAAAAACTAAAGTAAAGTGAACTGCATCGTGAGTAATAGTTAGTTTTCCTTCTATAATGCATATTGTAGGAACTGAATTTACGGACTAGAACTCGGGGTGAACACGTTTCGTAACGGATACTGGAGCTATTTTAAACCAACTGTTGACTGTAATGTCTAAATGCTATAATTATATTAACGGTGTGGTCTCAGCCTTAATCAAAATATTAAAACAAATTCGATATTTGCTCTGCTCCGTTCAGTACACTTCTCATGCGTTCCCCTATATTTAAAATTACACTGACTATCAATCAGTTCCTTACATTTTCTATTAATGTTATGAGACTGTTATTCAGTTACTACTTGTTGTCTTTGTAGTGGTTAATTTCGTTTTTGAAGAGCACTGTAGAATATACGTACATCTGATGCAGGAAACGTCAGTACGGAAACAATACAGGACAGGATCAACCAAAAAACCATTTGCTCACTAATCTCTAACTATTATCATTTCTCTCAGAATTATTAGAATGACCTCCAAACAACTCATTTTTCAGTAACGTCCCTTCTCATAGTGCAGCACGACTACGATTTACAAAGTTACTGAGCGAAAAGTTGCTAACTTTTTCTACACTTATAGTTTTTACTTCTGAATGGTACTATCTCCAACGGGTGATCAGCAGTTAAAACTTAAGGGATGTCAGTTTTCCACTGTAATACTAGAATTTATAATTATCAATTCTGATTTTAATATTTCCCGTATAAATGTATCTTATAACTGTGCTGTCCGGCCAGTTGCAGTATTACTTGTGTTAGTCTTTAAGCTATCACGTTTTTGAAAAAAATCACTGGTGAATTTACTTTTGTTGTTGACGTGTTCTTCAGTTCGAAGACAGATTCGATGCAGCTGTCCACGGCAGTCTATCGTGTAAAAGGCGTATCATCTCCGTATAGCTGCAGAAGCTTACAACCATTTGAACCTGTTCACTAGAATCATGCCTTTGTCACCAGCTAAGTATTTAACCCTTCTCACTTCCCTCCATTTCAACACTGACAACAAATCGGTTACTTCGTTTGTTCAGCTTGCATTACCAATGTCTTTTCTTATCAGATGCGTTTAGTGTCTCTTGATTAGTTATGCCATCAGAAGAAAATATCTACAGCATTCACCTACGTTATAATATTTCAAAAGCATCTATTCTGTTGTGGTTTGAGCTATTAGTCGTCCTCGTTTCACCTCTTTATATGGATACGCTGCAGGCAAATACCTTCAGAAAAGACTTTCTAACATTTGAATGAATGTATGACATAAGAAAAATTTATCTTTTTCACAATTACTTTTCTTGCTATTGTCAGTTGGCATTTTATACCTTTTCTATTTCGCCTATTGCTACTTTCTATGGAGCCTAAATTATATAACTAGACTGCTGATTTAAGTGTATCACTTAGTAATATAATTCGTTTAACATAGCCTGATTTAATTGGAATACATTCCATGCCCGTTATCTTACCCATATTTAGGTTCATGTTGGAATCTCATTTGAAGCCACTGTCGACTTCGCTTATTTGCTCTTCCCAGAGTATTGCCGTCTCTGAGAGAATTAAAATGACGTTGAGTCAACTCAAAAGTTATAAATTTTTGCTGAGCTTCAGTTACCTTTGCAAATTTTTCGTTGCTTTCCTATACAGCTTCCTCAGTGTAAAGTTTAAAAGCATCGGGGATAGGGTCGTACGCTGTTTCAGTTCCTTCTCAGATTCTGCTTCCCATTCATGTACTGCGAATCTTACTCCTAAAGTCTGATTGCTGTACAAGTTGTAAATGACTTCTCCATCGCTGTATGCCTAATACTTTTATAATTTGTAAGACTTTTTGCAGTTAACATTGTTTTCTCTATAATTTTAAATTATCATTTTCAACACTTGTGCTTTCTGGCTTCGAGCCAGATCCTGTGCTCTTTGTGCTACATTTTAAGTGCTTTGAATTTCGGAAGTATCTATGTTTGTCAACAAGTAACCGTTACAGATCTGTTTTGAAAATCTCCAACAGCGGCAGGGAAGTCAGCGGCAGGAATAATCTGCTCCGCGGAAGTCGCCTCCTTCTTTTCGAACCCCTCGCACAAGTAGTCGCCTTTCAGAAGATGGAAGACACTGGCGGCGTGAACACAGAGAAATTAATTCCGCGCCTCCTGAACAGTCCCATTTAGCATAAGGGATTTATTACAGACCACACACGTCCTAAATTACAATTCTAATTTCGGGCAGGAAAGCCTCACGCCGATTTATATCCATTTGTCGGCGGCACAATCTCTGCTTTGACAGCGCAATATTTCTGGGCGACGTTGCCAAGTCGCGGCCACGGGACCACGCTCTAATCTGAGCGTGACGCAGCCGCCACCGCCGCCGCCATTGTCACCGTTATGAAGATGGAATGCCTACAGGGCGCGGCCTATCTTACGCCGACACTGTTTGTGTGTTCGGGTCGCACAGTATTATCTGCCGCTTAACGGCGTCCGGTTATGGCGGCTTTATCACCTGCCACTCACCATTTGTAGATGACCGCAGTGCTGGCCAGGGCAAGAGGCTGCCTTCGTACATCCCTTATCCACAGGACGTGTACTGAATCCAAAGCAGAAAGCGAGGAGTATGTGATCGCGAAATGGTCAGTTCCCATAACATAACGTAATTTCAGTGCCCACTGCACAATCTAGATAGACCAGAGATGATGCAAGCAAACCCCTTAAGAGCAATTGCTAAACATCTAGAATTCTGTCGGATTGAGAAAACCGTTACAGATGCAGTTAAGTCTCAGCTTTAGAATGAATCCTTCAGCAGGAGCCAGGGAAGTCTACCAAAAGGGCTTAGATTATACAACACACACAGTTGAAGTGACAATGAAATTGAAAGTGCGAAGTGTGATTGATGCTAGTGAGATAGCAATTAATGTACCTTAACCAGCATTTGCTTTTCAGACATAACTACAGACCATTAGGCACGTAATTTCTAGCAACCGCTTTAGCCCTGATTTGATAGTATACAACGAAAAAAGATACGTAAATTACACCAAGACAGTTCGTCGGCTCATTAGAACCAATCAATAGTTATATAAAGTTTAGCATCATCCCTTATGTTGGCGTAATTTTAGACAACCTAGCACAAAAATTACTCTCTAACTGTTTACCTACATTTTTTAATATAAATATCAACAAAAAAAATATTTCGTAGTAAAGGCGAACTACAACCCTTGCCACAGTGGTGTGAATGAAGTCACATGCATGCACTGTGGTGAACGATGTATTGATTAGTCATGCAAAACTGGGTCCATTACGTTAACCGATCATCTCTTAACAGAAAAGCACTCGTATGGTGCAGTATTCGAAGTTTTACATTCTGTGAACGAAATCGGAACCAACGGCCTTGCCACAGTGGTAACACCGATTCCATCAGATCAACGAAGTTCAGCGCTGTCGGGCTTGGCTACCGCTTGGATGTGTCACCGTCGAGGTCTCTCAAGGGCTGCAGGCACCAAGGGTGCACTCAGCCTTTTTGAGGCCAATTTTGGACCTACTTGATTGAGAAGTAGCAACACCGGTCACGAAGACTGACAACAGCCAGGACACTGACGTGCTGGCCACATGCCACATCGTATCCGCATTGAGTGACGTCTAATTGCTCAGGATGTCACGGCGGCAGCTCGGTACCGTTACGCCTTCAAGGCCTGTTTGGATGGTGTTTACTGTTTTTTCTTTTTTTTTTAAGAAAAGTGGAAGTATGACTCAAGTTTTCCTTTTGCCTTCCGTTAAATACAGTTTTTATTGCAAAAATAAGCGGTTACATTCGTAAATCAAATTTTTCGCCTGTTATTAAATGAGCCTTAAAAAAATAATTTTATGCTTCCTTCTATTATTTAATATAACCATTTCTGCGTCACAAAAAGTTAACTCTTTCCTACGTAAACACCCTACATGTCATAATTTTCTATCATTTGCCTCTCCTACATAAACAAACATCACTTCGCTTACGACACTGGATCGTCAGTGACCACCTCCTAGGGTCACTGATGATTTGAAAAGCCACAGGCAAAGTGGCAAAAGGCACCTGAACGTTTATCCAAATGTCAAAAAAATGGTTCAAATGGCCCTGAGCACTATGGGACTCAACTGCTGAGGTCATAAGTCCCCTAGAACTTAGAACTACTTAAACCTAACTAACCTAAGGACAACACACACATCCATGCCCGAGGCAGGATTCGAACCTGCGACCGTAGCTCCAAATGTCAGTCAGTGGTTAAGCGGCTCTTCTTTCTAACCTAGTAGGATTGTATTAAAATGTTTTAATTTATCTAAAAAGAGTAAACAGCGCGGACTATGTGGTATTTAAAATCGTAGATCGCTTCGGAACCAATCTGGTATTCCACATATTTGATTATATACAGAGGTGGTATTACACGCAGCTCTGCTAACAATAGATGCAGCCATTTCTACTAACACTGCTGCCATGGGAAGAGACCTGACATCCCTCCCAGGACCTTCACACGACCAGCGGACTGGTGAGAGTGATCTGTAGGTTATTGTATTCCGTTTTCAACACACACTGTAAATTTTTTGTCAAGTCCTATTCTAGTTCCCATTTTCTGGTTGTTTTGTTAATAACAAGTTTGATTAACAGTAAATTTTAAGTACCTCTTCCTGCGCTTTAGTCTAAGAAAATAAGCAGTTAGTATAATGAAGTTTTTCCTGTTAAATGGAATGGACTGTCTGCTAAGTATAGAGCATAGGTTGAGCGAAAACCGAAGAAAGACGAGAAAAATTACGAGTATCAGAAATGAGACTAGGAATTACCGTAACATTAAACGTGACGACCACGAGAAATTTTCCTACCACGGAATAAGAATACACGACGGGTGCAACAAAGGGGTCGTAGAACGATCAGCACAGGCAAAAAGGCATTCATGGCCACAATAACTTCACTAATGTTAGGAATCAGCCATAATTTTAGGAAATTAATTTTGTAACACACCATTATCGAAGTGAATCAGGATTGTGGGGAATTAGAGAAGAAGTGATTCGAAGTTTTTGAGTTAGTGCGCTATATAAGGATACAGAAAATTAGGTGGACTCATAAGAAATGAGAAGGTTCTGCACAGATTCATGAAGAAGAGGAACTTCCGGTGAACACTGAGAATAAGGACTACATGATACGAGGAGGAGGAGGAGATTAGTGTTTAACGTCCCGTCAACAACGAGTTTATTAGAGACGGAGCAGCCGGGCGGGAAGAGCCGAGCGGTTTAAGGCGCTGCAGTCATGGACTGTGCGGCTAATACCGGCGGAGGTTCGAGTCCTGAGGTAAGTAGTGTGTAAGCTTAGGGACTGATGACCTTAGCAGTTAAGTCCCATAAGATTTCATACACATCTGAACATCAGAGACGGAGCACAAGATCGGATTAGGGAACGATAGAGAAGGAAATCAGCTGTGCCCTTTCAAAGGAACCAACATGGCATTTCCCTGAAGTGATATGGGGAAATTACGGAAAACCTTACAACCTCGCTCGCAAAATACACTTCTACTTGTGTTTCAGGTACGGATATTATTCAATGCTCTGTTTCCCATCATACCTGCTAATTCAAAATATTTTGCAGAAAATTTTGTATTGTGGGCTTCCATAGCTGTAGAAATTTCATAACGACGGAAACCACCGCTTCAGCCCTATGATAAAACAATATTTATGAACCAACTGGTTCCCTGGCGTAAGAGCCACATTTTCAACGATACATGTTTATTTCCTAATTTAGTTCACATGACAACCAGTAGACGACCAAATAGGACAGAGAATGAAAAATATTTATCACACAACTGAAGGTGGTTTTTCAGCATGGTACAAAAAATTTTCCTCCGTATATGGGAAAAGAGGCCTATTCGGCGAATGTGATTGACAACATCTTCTCGGATTATCAGGTGAGTTGTGGCGTCGTGTTCTCGCAATCTTTCGTCTAATTTCCCACCCGTCATCTTGAGGCGAAGAAAACCAGTTGCGACTACACCATGCCATGATAAAGCCCGTTTCCCTAACTGTCCTTCTATTTTATTTAACCCATAAAGCTATTGATTCTATGTCAATATTGTTGCCGCTGATCATCTTCCCTGCTGTGAATGAATCAACAAGCTCGAGTCTGTTAGTTCCTAGAAAATCTACAATGCTCTCGTCAAGAGCCTGTTTCCTAAATGGAAATGTTAATTTAGAGAAAGGATGCTTAAAAGAATCTCACACATCCTCTTGGACGCTTTTTAGATCTCTAGACGCGGGATTGAATCGTCGTCCTCCCGAATGCGAGTTACATGATACGAAATGTGTTAAGTCATCACACATTAGTCTCCATGTTGTAGAGGATAATAACTGTAGCACAGGACAGAGATTGGAATGTATCCACCATATAATTGAGTACACTCAGTGCACGTGCTATTGTAAGGTTAAGAGGTTAGCACAGACCGCAACAGTGCAATCAAAACACTCCAATGAAAGTAGAAAGATTTCAAAGGCCTTCTGTAGATTCTAGCCCGTTTTAGACAACAAAACAGTATGTTTAATAGATGATGGTAGATAACCTGGTAAACGGTCCCTTACAGATACGTTCAGAATGTGGCCGATATGGGTCACTTGTCTTTACACGTCCTGTGCCCGCCAGACACAACATGTAAGCTAAAATCTATCTTCTTTGTACGTAATGGTACAGTAAGGCACACTTATGAGACACTATCTGTCCATGTCGGCTATGTGGGATATTTTTATAAAATTATGTGGTACACGGGGGACAGTTGCCTATACGAACTTGATTTGGCTCATGACTAAAAAATTCGTATGTTTTGTACTATCCGACATTTTGTGAGGGCAGCGTGAACTACGTCTTCTTGGAGTCATGTTGTCACCTATGAGTTCTATGTGTTGGGTAATAGTGTCTGAAGGCATGGTTGATTTTGTTGGGGTTTTCACTTAAATTTTTATGTACGTTGCGAGAAGGACAACTGTTATAAGGTAAGTGGCATTATAATGCTGTATTTTTGTGTGGATATACATGATATTACCTAAGTATTCATTTTGTTTCGTTTGTAGGAAAAGGGCGAACAGAAACTAGCTATGTTTTGTAACCAGCTGTAAAAATGTGTTTAGCGTTTTTAGCTGAAAATGACGTTTACAAGTGGTGTGAATTTCCTAATGGCTTCTTTATCCTAAGATATAAGTAATATAAATATTTGGTATTACCGTATGGAAACAGAAATTCTTTATGGAAATTGGGCAGAGATGGACTGAACTCTAGCAATATATTTAAATGGAGATCGTGGATTAAATGAATATACATACATGTACTTAAGAGAATAACTAAGAGGCTTGCTGACAATAAAAACAAACTCAGAAACGGGAATAGTTCTTGGCTGAATTAAATTGTAAACGAATTATTAGAGCGTAATCTTACATCTGAAAAGATTATGTTCGGTTTAGGGTAGTCGAACGTAAGAGAACTTGCATTCGAGATTTCAGAACGAAGCAGATTGCCCCATAATTCGCACACAGAAGAAACCACAGCAGGCAAAAAGTAAACTGAAGGCGTTCATCCAAGAAAAGTTGTCGAATGCGAGAGAAATTGTGAAAGACTTCAGCACTTGGCCAATGAATCTGTGAGCTTACGAGCAACCCATGCAAGAAGAAAGCTAACCGAATCAAAAGTAGAAGCAGTGAGCAGGAAGGGTTTTGGAGACTCTGTGGGGAACCCATCACAGAAATTAATTGGTTAAGCAGAGTAGTACTGCGAGGAACATGAAATGAAGGAAATATGAAATGCAGGACGTGGATTCATACAAAATGAGCATGTGTGGGGAAAGAAGTGAAAAATTTTTACTAAAGCACCTACCAAATAATGATGTAAGACCAAAAATGTGGCACATATTCTTAAACGTAGACCAGTAAAATTCATTACTAAAAGAAACAGTCCATAAGGGTGGTACAGTTTATGCATCCATCGGTACAAATTAGAAATCATATTTTTAATTTGCACCAATTGCAGGTGTTTAGAAATTAACTGTTATTCTTCGTAGGGTAACTTTTCATTGAATCAGATAAGGAGAATAACATGCTGTAGTTTCAGATGGCATTGTTTAATTAATTTTGCAAGTTACTTAACATGCTACAATAAACAAAATCTCAAGACTGGTACAATTTAGGCATCTCTCCGCAAACATGGATTCCGTATATCATCTGAGGTTCCTAATCATCTCTTAAAACTGCCTTCGAATATAGCACACAAAATGCAAGTCTATCCTTAACGTGGCCTTGAGCCTGGTGCTTTCCTTTTGAGGCAATAATCCGAAAACTGGCACCTTCTTCACACGGCTCAAGATCGATTATAACTTACAGGGGCCTGAACGTTTCTCTCACAAATTAGGAATCCCACAAAGTCTCCACTGTAAAGCTTTCTGGACTATCAAGCAGAGAATAATTACTCTGGTAAATTCAGGTCCGTTTTACCAAATCCTGACGAACTCCACTTTCTTCAAAATGTGTTATTTAACCGATTATGGTCTCGCGCAAAAAATGTGTGATAACTGAAGAAAAAGGCGCCTGACGACAGCAAATTTTCACAAAACTCGACATCTCCATTTTCAAGTTTCCACAAAACTCAATTAATCTATGTATCAGTGATTTCTAAATAGACTGGCTGTGTTATTCACTTTTCTGTGATACACTGTGCATTGCCGCTGTTGAGGAAGGCGAGTTCGGTGGCACTCAGGGTGAGAATCTTGACGGTAGACATAGCTGACAGCCCTTATGATAAAACGTCACCTTTGCTCCAGAATTGGTGGTGACGCATTTTACGCTCAGTATCGGACGGAGCCGTTCCTTCTCCAATGCCGAATCTTACAGTGGTTGTTAAGCTCCCCAGATTCTTCAAGTTATGTACTACGGAATCCCTGCTTCCACGCATTACAGCAAGTAAATGATAAGCAAAATATATGTATAGATTTTATTAATAACATTTGCAAGTCGTATTTACAGTATTTCTGAAGACACCGACAGCAGTGATAATGATGATAGTGATGTCTTAATGGTTGTTCTCCGTCAGCTGAAAGCTTATTAGAAGGTCTTCCTGAGTCAGCGAGAAATAGTTTATTACCAAGCATTAGTCTGCAAAATTTTTCGTACCTTGTTGTTGTTTATAATTCATATTTCCCAGGAAGAAAAACTTTCTCTCTCTCTCTCTCTCTCTCTGTGTATGTCACTGTCTCTTTCTCTTTCTTTCACTCTCTCTCTCTCTCTCTGTCTCTCTCTCTCTCTCTCCTGGAGATATTCCCACGCACACATTCCCTTTGTGAATGTGTGTTTTCAGTCTCTTGGAGCGAAAGAGATTACGTGGATCTCGCTTCTCAGCAACACAACTTTTAGCGTCAAGCATAGGTTATATGAGCCCTTGCGGCACTCTTGTGAGATTAAATTATGTTATTATCTTGCGAATTGTCACCTGGATAGCGCATTGTGTTTCTCCCTTCATACTTTCGGACTAGTACTGCCTCTACTATTTTCAGTTCTGCTGAAAAAGACTATAATAGAATACATCCTGCATAATCTAAGTAAATAATTACGTGGAATGTTTCTGAATGAACTTTTTGCTAGAGCATCTCAACTGATGGAATGTTCTCATACAAAACATTCCAGTTTTTCACTCTATTTTCCATAACTTCAGCCGATAATTGATACTTTGCAAATTTGTTCTTCAATAGATACGTTTTCATTATTTCCCACTGCTTTCGAAACTAAAAGATTTCTAGTCCCTCCATCAATTGATTTGGGCCACTATCTGCAAGCCATTTGTTGGAGGCCATCTTCCAATCTTCTTCGTTATCTTATTCTTCATTGAAATCATTCTTTTCCTCTTACTCTCCACCGTCTGATTTCATGAATACATCAATTTTTCATGTCTTCACTTTGGACTATTCCCTTTATCAATAAATATCCCAAACTCTGAGAAAAAGGTCTCATGAATTGTATTTTCATCTTCTTCTTCTCCTCTGAAAAAACTTGCAGAGATGTTTTGTATCCAACACCGGGTACAGTTCTATTAGGCACTGAATTTGCGTTGTCTCCTATGATGAATGTAATTCATCAACTCTCAATAATGATCCATGATTTATCTCATAAACCCTTAGCAATAGGCATATATTTATAATCTCTATTGGAATTTACTTCTCTGTAGGCTATATAGCTTTGCTTATGAGCATTACTAGCCTTGAGAGTGTTAGTGCTATTATAAGATCTTGTGCTGCGTAACTCTTGATAGGAGGTCTAGTTCTATATTAGTTTTTAGGCAATCCTATCGTTCCTCGTGGTGTGTCGTTCGAACGCGACACAGCCAGGGCAAAATCACCACAGGCGCAAAGATGCCAGCTGGCGGCAGTGCCATTCAGACTCGCCACTTGCGAGAGTTCCACCAGCGCCACAGGCGGCGCTCAGTATGAAGAAATCGGCTTCACCTTGGCCAATTGTCGGCCAAATAAAATCCGCCAGTGACATGACCACAAAGGACAGAAGCCTACTCAGAAGACAGAATAGCTCTCCCCCACTCGGATATAGATAATCGTCCAGGGCTGACTCAGACGTGGAACGTCGTCTTATGAATTCTTAGAACTGAACAGACAGTTGCTGTAATTTGAATTTTCTGTGTACTGTGAAGTTTATCGTTGATTATTTACACTTAACGACTCTGGGATTTCTTTGTGTTATGTTACAAATTGTGTTGCAGACTTCATTATTCAACTAGTCGCAAAGATAAGTACACCTTTTTAACACATTTGTGTGATTTTGTTACTAATCTTGTTGCGTCTAGGGAGCCTGCATACTCGGTTCGCTAGACAAACAATCAAACAACTCATATTAATGAGTTTTACTACAATAAAAACAAATAATATACTTAGCTTTGGCAATTACAGAGATGTGTCACAAGCAAAGGGCGACATACGAAATAATCAGTCTTTGCAGTGACTGCTGATCTCCGACTGACAAAAGTCTGTCCTGAACTGCTACCGAAGTGGCTAACGTTGACGTTGTTATCCATGTGCCCTACATTAAAGCTGCTATCCAAGTGGGTAACACTGAAGGTGCTATCGAACTGGGCCGCCACCAGTTTGGCGCGGCGCTTATGTCATCTTTACCTAGGGGCCACTGGTGTCGCGTTGTCGTCTTGGAAGGGGATTAGTGAGTGTGCGATTGGCTGACTTCTTCACAGCCTTCTCTTCCCTGTTGTTCCCGACTGGCGTGCCTCGCTTGATTTTACATCGTAACATATTTGTTGGTTTGTTGTAGAACCTTCGTTCTCCAGTCCTTTTACTTGACCATTGGGCATGACAGTGTAATAATGACAGGGAGAAATTGTCTTATCCGTGTATTGCACCAGAAGCAGTTTCACGAGCTCACAAACTCGGCCGACCGTAACAACCATGACAACTTGACCTCTACAGCAGAAGCGACGAGACCTTTACTAAACTCGCAACGAGGGTTACAAACTGAGTATATTATATTCTGAATTATTAAATAATCTCCATCGACATCTACTGTTGAATCACGAATCATCCATACACTTTCTAAAGATTCTAACCTAATATCGTGTTCAGATCTCGCGTTTGATCTGTTGGTTCAACACAAAAGATGCTACGAGATGGCACTCTGCCTCTTCTTTATCTCTACCGGCATCTTTCACGTCGAATTGATCATCATCATCATCATCCTCTACGTCTTCTTGTGTTTCTTCTTCTTCCTCTTCTCCGATATCTCTGTCGTCTACTTTCGTAAATAGATTCTTATCTTTTACTTCATATTGAACTTCTTTCGAAATACTATCCCAATCTCTCTAGTGGTTTAAAATCACCATCCACCTCAAAAACAGGGCCCTTTTTTTCAGGAATGCCAGTTTCCGGCTGGTATTCCCTCGAAATTTCAACACCTGTCTCTTCAGACTACTCTTCCAGCCATTCGAACTGAGATACATGTTGACATATGCAGTGCACACACCACAATTCAGGTAGTAACAAGCAAAAGTCTCAGTTTGTACTACTCCTCAAAGCGGTCGGCGTTAGGGGTCACGCATTATGCGCTAGGTATTAAGTGCAAGCTGTTACTCGATAGTAAGTAGTATTTTAACACTGGATGAATGCATGTTAGTCACTATTGTTTGCAATAGATGAGATTAAAAAAAAACTGTTGATTATTATGTGGATTGGTTACTAATTTCCAATGAGTGTGACAGTATAAATAGCGAAAGCTATGTGTGAAAATTTTTTATTGTAATTTTTTAAATATTGTTTGCTTTTACTTTCGTTCTCTAAATAATACACTCCTGGAAATTGAAATAAGAACACCGTGAATTCATTGTCCCAGAAAGGGGAAACTTTATTGACACATTCCTGGGGTCAGATACATCACATGATCACACTGACAGAACCACAGGCATATAGACACAGGCAACAGAGCATGCACAATGTCGGCACTAGTACGGTGTATATCCACCTTTCGCAGCAATGCAGGCTGCTATTCTCCCATGGAGACGATCGTAGAGATGCTGGATGTAGTCCTGTGGAACGGCTTGCCATGCCATTTCCACCTGGCGCCTCAGTTGGACCAGCGTTCGTGCTGGACGTGCAGACCGCGTGAGACGACGCTTCATCCAGTCCCAAACATGCCCAATGGGGGACAGATCCGGAGATCTTGCTGGCCAGGGTAGTTGACTTACACCTTCTAGAGTACGTTGGGTGGCACGGGATACATGCGGACGTGCATTGCCCTGTTGGAACAGCAAGTTCCCTTGCCGGTCTAGGAATGGTAGAACAATGGGTTCGATGACGGTTTGGATGTACCGTGCACTATTCAGTGTCCCCTCGACGATCACCAGTGGTGTACGGCCAGTGTAGGAGATCGCTCCCCACACCATGATGCCGGGTGTTGGCCCTGTGTGCCTCGGTCGTATGCAGTCCTGATTGTGGCGCTCACCTGCACGGCGCCAAACACGCATACGACCATCATTGGCACCAAGGCAGAAGCGACTCTCATCGCTGAAGACGACACGTCTCCATTCGTCCCTCCATTCACGCCTGTCGCGACACCACTGGAGGCGGGCTGCACGATGTGGGGCGTGAGCGGAAGACGGCCTAACGGTGTGCGGGACCGTAGCCCAGCTTCATGGAGACTGTTGCGAATGGTCCTCGCCGATACCCCAGGAGCAACAGTGTCCCTAATTTGGTGGGAAGTGGCAGTGCGGTCCCCTACGGCACTGCGTAGGATCCTACGGTCTTGGCGTGCATCCGTGCGTCGCTGCGGTCCGGCCCCAGGTCGACGGGCACGTGCACCTTCCGCCGACCACTGGCGACAACATCGATGTACTGTGGAGACCTCACGCCCCACGTGTTGAGCAATTCGGCGGTACGTCCACCCGGCCTCCCGCATGCCCACTATACGCCCTCGCTCAAAGTCCGTCAACTACACATACGGTTCACGTCCACGCTGTCGCGGCATGCTACCAGTGTTAAAGACTGCGACGGAGCTCCGTATGCCACGGCAAACTGGCTGACACTGACGGCGGCGGTGCACAAATGCTGCACAGCTAGCGCCATTCGACGGCCAACACCGCGGTTCCTGGTGTGTCCGCTGTGCCGTGCGTGTGATCATTGCTTGTACAGCCCTCTCGCAGTGTCCGGAGCAAGTATGGTGGGTCTGACACACCGGTGTCAATGTGTTCTTTTTTCCATTTCCAGGAGTGTATATTACAATGACAAGACAAATCTGGAGAGAGACAGAGAGAGAGAGAGAGAGAGAGAGAGAGAGAGTCATAAAGAAAGCGAATGAGGGAGACCAACACAGAGAATTGATTGAGTGAGTGAGAGAGAGAGAGAGAGAGAGAGAGAGAGAGAGAGAGAGTGACAGGGAGGGCGGGGGGGGGGGGGGCTGAGAAAGAAAGAGAAATGATTTCTTTGCGTGGGGGATCACAGTATCACATGTGCTAGATACATAGCTATGAGTGTGCACGATTTTACGTATATTTTACGTGTATTTGGCCTTGGAGCCATTTTAATATTACCCCATTATTACGTACATATACATAGGTAAAGCATTATTTTGACCTTGGTATCACATTCAACTTCTATAATTTTAGTAATTACTGTTTAAGGATTGCCATATAATGTTGACCGTTCATCCTTCAATCCTTCAGCGTTTAACATTTAGTGATTACCGTACAGCATTTAGCGGTTACCGTGTAGGTTTTACCATTCACTGTTTCTTGTTTTTTGCATAAGGAATACAACATTTCTGACACACGAAATAGAGAGAGAAATGTTTACTTTGTGTGAGTGGGGTCACTTATGTCTGACAAGAGTATTATTGACCTATTAAATACAGAGAGAAATGCTTACTTTCAATGAGAGAGGTGTTTAACGACTATGGTATTTGACGTTTAAAATACAGAGAGATGACAGGTTTCTAAGGAGTACAGAATTTAACATACGAAACGCGGATATAAAAGGGTTCGTACTTTGAAAGTGACAACTATTTATTTACAGTTCGTACAAAATAGTTACGTGTTTCAAAGTTTTACTGACCTTCAAGAACCGCGAGACCACCGCGGCCGGCTCTAGAACATGGTCTTCGCAGTAAATAGCGGTATGTAGTGATCAGGAAACGCAAATTATTATTTTAAACAATTACATTCCTTTAGCTGACTACAGAAAGAAACTAATGTGTGAGATCAACATAGTTTTGGTGGACCATAGAATGTGCCACTCAGTGACTGGACTGTCAGTTTTTGATCAAACAGGAACAAATATAGAGTGAAGCATTCTGATTCACCGTATTGTATCCTGATGATTGAAATACGAGTAATCTAAGAAAATCAGTGATGAATCCTCTTAATAAATCTGTCAAAAAATCATGAATTTAGCTCCCATTCAACTGTATAGTGAAGTGTCCTCTCCTTAACGTGTCTGTCCTTTACAGTCCAGTCAATTTATTTTTATATGTTACGACGTGATGAGGCACTTCACGTACTCCTTGATGTCTTACAGCTACGTATGCCGCTATATACTAGGTTTACGTACTCGTAAGTCACCTTAGCGTTTTCTAGAGTAGGGTACTACTGTAACTGAACGATTTAGGCCCTTCCATATTCGAATTGCGAATTGGGGGCAGGAAGAACATTGTCGGTAGTCATTCATTTTACAAAATGCGAGGTGTATGTAAGATCACATTTTTGGGACGCAGAAATTTTAACAGCATATATCCCTTTAATTCCTCTCTTGTAGCATATGCCACGGAGTCAGATACGAATTTAGTACTCGACACGGAGTCTGTTATGAATAAACAACGTCTCTGGATATTGTGAGTCTATTTATTTTACTTCTACAGGGCCCATAGCGCACCAAGAATGCTCAAGAATCGATGAAGTGTTTCGTAAGCTACCAATATCGCGGGCGAACTACACTTTATTAGGATTCTTCATATGAATCTTATGGTCATATCTTCTGTTCCAGTAACTACGGTCTTCTTTTCTTGTCGTTCTGTTTTAGGTCGATCCTGATAGTGGCTCCTAAACATTTTGTGACGTAATCACGCAGTCAGGGCATTAAGAACATGCAACTGTCGACCGATAGCCTTGTCACCCTCAGCTGTTTATCACTGGATGAGATATGGACGGACATGCACTGTCGCCGTTGGCGACGTTCAGGCGTTGCTCCTTAATTAGCATCACCACACTAGTGCAGCTTATGCCAGTCCTCTCACGAAGGAAAAATTCCTGATGGTAACGGGAATCGAACCCGGGTCGCTCTCATGAGGAAGAGCTGCGTTGGCTACTCGGATATTTTTATTATTTTCTGCGAATATCCCCAGTGGTCAAATCGAACAAGGGCCTTACAACCTAGTCATTTAGAATACACTTTATTTCTTTATGTAAAGTGTCTACTTCCCGTCCCAGTACCAACAGCCGATTAAATGCATTTAATTTGCTACTCGCTACAGTTTTTTGGCGTACTGCTCTGTTACTTACGGCAGTATGTTCTATGAACCGCATCACGCAGCTTCCAGTTAGCCATCGTATCACTCATATACACCGATTCATTACATTCATTTATTGAGGCTCTGAGTTTACACAAGTGGTTAAACGAAAAAAAGAACAAAGCCTGGTAATTGGAAAAATCTAGGGTTATACCAAAAACATACACGGAAGCGCCAAAGAAACTGATATACGCATGCGTATGCATATACAGAGATATGTAATAAGGCAGAATACAGCGCTGCGGTCGGCCACGCCTACAAAAGACAAGTGTCTGGCGCAGTTGTTAGGTCGGTTACTGCTACTTCAGTGGCACGTTATCGAGAGTTAAGTGAGTCTGAACGTGGTGTAATAGCCGGTGCACGAGCGATGGGACACAGCATCTCCGTAGTAGCGATGAAGAGGGGTTTTCCCCGTACGGCCATTATTCGGGTTAACCGTGAATATCAGGAATCCAGTAAAATATCAACATCGCAGCGGCCGAAAAAAGATCCTGCAAGAACGGGACCAACGAAGACTGAAGAGAATCGTTCAACGTGACAGAAGTGCAACCATTCCGCAAATTGCTGTAGATTTCAGTGCTCGGCCATCAACAAGTGTCAGCATGCAAACCATTCAAAGAAAAATCGTCGATTTGAGCTTTCGGAGTCGAAGACCCACTCGTGTACACTTGATGACTGCGCGACACAAAGCTTTATGCCTCGCCTGGGCCCTTCAACACCGACGATGGACTGTTGATAACTGGAAACATGCAGCCTTGTCGGACGAGACTCGTTTAAAATTGTATGGATCGAATGGACGTGTACGGGTATGGGGAACCTCATGACTCCATGGACCCTGCATGGCAGCAGGGGAATGTTCAAGCTGGTGGAGGCTCTGAAAAGGTGTGGGGCTATGCAGTTCGTGTGATATGGGACCCCTGATGCGTCTAGATACGACTCTGACAAGTGAGACGTACGTAAGTATCCTGTCTGATCACATACATCCATTTATGTCCATTGTGCATTCCGTCGGACTTCAGCAATTCCAGCAAGACAATGCGACATCTCACACATCCAGAACTTCTACAGAGTGGCACGAACACTCTTCTGAGTTAAAAATTTCCTCTGTCCACCAAACTCCCCAGACATGAACATTACTGAGCATATTTGGGATGCCTTGCAACGCGCTGTTCAGAACTACACCCCCTCGTTCTCTGACGGAATTATGAACAGTCCTGCTGGATTCATCGTTTCGGTTCCATCCAGCTCTCAGCTCTACTTCAGACATTAGTCGAGTCCATGTCACGCCGTGTTGCGGCACTCCTGCGTGCTCGCAGGGGCCCTACACGATATTAAATAGGTGTACCAGTTTCTTTGCTCTTCAATGTGTATACACCTCCACCAGTTCTCAAAATAAAATCTCACATAAACTTCATTATACCGTTGTTCAGAACCTGTATCGGTGAAACACAAGTCACAGAACCCATTGTAACAGCTATCTCTGTTATTTAGATATAGTCATATGCTTTTGTGGGAGTCACAAGAGAACCTTGAATCCTCGTCGTTAGCGATTTCCTCCAAATTTCTGTTGCATGTAGGGTTCAACCAGAAATGAACCTGAAGGACACGGAAACGCCAGATTATCAAGCATTTAGAAAAATTAGTATCTTTGCGGCGGAACGAAGAGGCACCGAGGTGATAGAAGCTGTGAGATACCTCTTAACGTCGTATCGAACCCTCTTAGTGTAGGAACTCTACGTGGCCTGGATTCAAGAAGTCGTTGAAAGTCGCCATGGAATATTGAGTCATGCTGCTTCTATGCCGTCCATAATTGCAAAAGTGTTGCCAATGCAGGATTTTGTGCTCCAACTTACCTCTACATTACGTCACATAAATTTTCCTATAGAATTCTTGTCGGACGATGTGGATGGCCAAATCATTTGATCTAATTGCCAAGACTTTTCTTCAGACCACTCGCGAACTGTTGTGGCCCGGTGACAAGGCGCATTGTCTTCCACAAAAATGAAGTACGTGAATGTTTGGGAACGTGAGTTTCGTGAATGGCCGCAAATGGTCTCTATGTAGCCCACTCAATGATCGGTTCAATTGCACCGTAAGACACAATCCATTCTATGCAAGCACAGCCAATACCATGACGGAGTTATCAGCCCGTTCCACAGTGCCATGTTCATAACCTGGGTCCATGGTTTCGAGGGGTTCAAAATGGCTCTGAGCACTAAGCGACTTAACTTCTGAGGTCATCAGTCGCCTAGAACTTAGAACTACTTAAACCTAACTAACCTAAGGACATCACAAACATCCATCCAACGAGGCAGGATTCGAACCTGCCACAGTAGCGGTCGCTCGGCTCCAGACTGTAGCGTCTAGAACCGCACGGCCACTCCGGCCGGCATCGTGAGGTCTGCGATACACTCCAAAGCTACCGTTATGATAATAATGTCGTGTGACGAGGGCCTCCAGTAGGGTAGACCGTTCGCCTGGTGCAAGTCTTCCGATTTTACGCCACTTCGGCGACTTGCCCGTCGATGGGGATGAAATGACGATGATTAGGACAACACAACACCAAGTCCCTGAGCGGAGAAAATCTCGGACCCAGCCGGGAATCAAACCGGGACCTTAGGATTGACATTCTGTCGCGCTGAGCACTCAGACACCAGGGTCGGAAAACGCTACCGTTACCTCTTACCATTTGAGATCGGGACTGATCCGATCAGGCAACGGTTTTCCAGTCGTATAGGGTCCAGCCGATATACTTACGAGCCCAGGAGACGCGCTGCAGGCGACGTCATGCTGTTAGCAAAGGCAGTCCCGTCGCGTTGCTCGCCGTTTCTTAACGGACACGTTTTTTGTACGTTCCACTATGATTTCTACGTTTATTTCACGCATTGCTGCTGTCTGTTACCGCTGGTAATTGTAGGCAAATGATGCTGCTCTCAGTCGTAAAGTGATGACCGTCAGCCACTCCGTTGTCCTTCGTGAGAGTTAATGTCTGAAAATTGGTGTTCTTGACACTGCGGACCTCGGAATACTGAATTCCGTGAGGATTTTCGAAATTGATTGTCCTATGCGTCTAGCTCCATCTACCATTCCGCGTTCAACGTCTGTTAAATACCATCGTGCGGACATAACCACGACGGAAATCTTTTCACGTGAATCATCTGGGTACACAGGACAGCTCCTCCAATGTACTGGACTTTTAGGCCTTGTGTACAGGATACTGCCACCATCTCTACATGTACATCTCGCTATCCCATGACTTTATAGCGTCAGTATATGTTAGCGCCCTTTCCAGGCAGCGGTTGACGCAGCGCAAGGAGTACAGCACTGTAATTCGAAGGTCGTGTGGTAGAATCCCTACGTGACAACATTTTTTAAGAACTTTAGATTATTGTGATACTTGCACTGCATATAAACTGAAAGAGTGCTCAGTATATTGTATGTATTAATGTTTTCGTAAAAGACATGAACAGAAAGGCAAAGGAAAATTTTGGAGTGCTAGTAACTTTCCATGAACGAATTAGTATTCAAGCGTAAAGGCGTTCGTTACGAGTGGTTTGTACCCAAACTGTCCTATGAGAGAAAAACATTTTATAACAGTACACCTCGTCTGCTTTCCTACATAAACTTTAAAACATCCATGTAACTGTAAAAATGCAGCGTCTATAACGTGTAAGATACAGAAGAAATTACCGCTTCTCCCGTTTTGCGACGCATCTCATCCCAGCTGGAGTACATCATTAGCTGTTAAATAATAAATATATCTAACTTTGTATACGAACATCTTGTATATTCTTTAAAATCCCTTCCTTTAATTTTATTTTCAACTCCAAATCTTCCCGCGCTTTTACTTTTCGTATCGTTTATGACAATGTTAATGAAAACAATATATTCAGCATTATTTCGGTTTATTTGGAATGTAAGATATGTAAAACCGCTTAGAGACTCGACTCCGACACTCAGAGTACCTTTCTATACTATTTGTGCTACGCCCTCCACTGGCTAGCTATCGTAATAACTTAAATGGTTCAATTGGCTCTGAGCACTATGGGACTTAACATCTGAGGTCATCAGTCGCCTAGACTTAGAACTACCTTAAACCTAACAAACCTAAGGGCATCACACACATCCATGCCCGAGGCGGGATTCGAATCTGCGATCGTAGCAGCATCGCGGTTCCGGACTGAAGCGCCTAGAACCACTCGGCCACAACGGCCGGCGTCAGGAGTTCAGTTATATGATCCACAGCATGTGCGCATCCTCCAGGGTGACAGCCACAACGCCACGGTGTTAGACCACGCAGTCGATCGCAATGGCTGGTTTGGCTGCACTACTAAGTAAAGAAAACACTCGAACACCCATAGCTGAAACAAGGACCACTGGATAGGCGTGAGTGACAATGGTTTGCAATGACAAGTCTTCGGTAGTAAGATGTGTTAGTACAGAGCCAACGAGAGGTCGGCAGCTATTTAGGCAAACACTTGAACTATGAACCACCAGGTAGGATATCGATAGAAGTCGCCCAGCAAATGGTCCGCCAGCTGGAAAGTACTATTTAGACGCAGCCTGTACTTCCGCAGCCAGCGAAGGTGGCCTCTAGCTAAAGCTGAAAACGGTCATGGAATACGTCTCGAAACCGACGACAGGCGATGGCAAACACTGCATAGCTGAAACGGGCTGTATTGTGGCGACTCGGCCCACCCCGGTTTTGACGAGCCATCAGTCATCGTCACGTAGATCAAGGAAATAACCCAGTGACGGGTCTGGACCGTGTTGAAACTTAGGTCGCTGTGGCTACAATCTGACTCCGTGCTTCGTCGGCGTGAACTGTGCTACCACCCTGGGAGCGATTCCTGCTGTGCCGGTAGAATCAACTTTTAGGGAAAGTATGCCCAGCTAGTTTCTGGGATGTCCTCTTTTTTCAAGGTGTCTGGCATAATCCCAGGCCATATTTTTCTGTTGACCCGACCGCCAAGAGACGGAAGCCAGGACACTACAGTGCCCACAGTAGCATTAAATAAAGTAGCTACTACAGGCTAAGATAAAAGAAACGACGGACGACGAAGGAATTACGAGAATAGGACGGAAATCGGTAGGTGTGATGCATAGAATAGGACGGAAAACGGTAGGTGTGATGCAGATTTACAGAAAAAACAGATGATTAGAGTTTCAGAAATTTAGTTGATGTATTCCAGAGAAAAAGCTTCACAAACTGAGCAAGTCAATAATGTGTTGTTCCACTCCCGGCTATTGTGCAAGCAATTATTCGACTTGGTATTGATTGAGGTGTTAGAAGTCCTCCTGAGGGATGCCGTGCCAATTTCTGTCCATTTCGCGCTTTATACCGTCAAAATGCTCCAAACGTTCTCAACTGTGGAGAGATACGGCGACCTTGCTGATCAAAGTAGGGTTTGGCAAGCACGAACACAAGCTCTCGCCGTGTGCGGGCGTGAATCATCCCACTTTTGTCCGGCTCGTCTCTTGGGCTCATTCCGAAGCAAGACTCGTGGATGAAGACGAGACTCCCGGCTGAAGACGTGTTCGGAGATGCTCCGGAGGGCAGTGGGATATCAATGTGCCTATCACTTACCTTACTACCCGACAACAACGTGTGATCGCTGGGGCGCCATTCCTTTTCATAGCAGGACCCCTTTGACTGACATCTACGGTAACCTTACAGCAAAGTAGTTCGTCGACATTATCCTATGCCCCTTTTCGTTGCCCTTCATGGTAAACGGTCCTGGCCTTACATTTCAGTAAGTTAATGCCTGCCCGCAGACGGCGAGAGTTGTTTTCGTGCTTGTCTAAGTCTGTCTTGGACGGCAAGGTCCACAGATGAGAACGTTTGAAGCATGGTGGGCAGGGCCCTGCAGTCAGCTTGCGAGTTTCAAGATCGCGCCAGTTGGACAGAATTTATTGCGATATCCCTAGGATGACATCTAACAACTCTTTCAATCAATGCCAAGAAGAATAATTGTCTTCGCAAGGGCTAGAGGTGGACCAACGCTTTATTGACTGGCTGAGTTCGTGAAGCTCTTTGTCGTGAAAAAATAATCCAGTTTTTCAGAAATTGTTATCATTTGTTTATCTATGAATATACATTACATCTTCCGATTTCCGTCTCATTTGGCTAATTCTTTCGTGGTGTGTCTTTCTTCCTTTCTTTCTTCTTTTTCTTTGGCTTAGAGTGCCTACAGGACAATATTCAAAATGCAATATAATTTTGCTAAACGGAGACACACTGCCGCAAACAATTCGTGAGAGAATGAAGAGCGCAAAAGGTCGGTTGGCCATACGGCCGGAAATACTTTCCACATAGAAGTGAAGGACACACGGAAAAACGCCAGGTAGGAATGTTCAGTCTGTACTCGAATTAGCTCCTGAGACAAGATGAAAGTGAATTTGAGCACCATCATGCAGTACTCACATTGCTCTTCATACCACGAAAGGCATGTCTTGCTCCATAGGATTCAGGGTCACTCATAGGAGGTGGAGATATGTCTCACCTGTGAGGCGTTATGGAAGGGTGACTCGTCCCAAGAGACGGTCGACAGTATTTTCCTGCCACAAACGAAGGCTGAACCTGACGGTTCGCTGCTATCACACAGTAGGGATTCCCCGTAGACTACTGTTAGGTTGTGTACAGTTTGACGACATCTCCCATGTAAAGAAAACCTCATTTGTGAGCAGAATGGATGACAGAAATCCCCGCACCGTGGTGTCCTGTGTGACAAATCATAGACAACACTGTAACTAAGGAGGCAAGTCTATAGGTAATATGGTCTGCAACAAAGGGTTAGAATTACTATGAATTACTATTGGGAGGTGTAAGTTGCAACTAGGCCACAGCTGTAGATTTTTTCCATCGTCAATTTTCGTTTACTTTTTATTAATTTTATATTTATTATTATTATTGCTATTATTATTGTTATTATTACTATTATTGTTATTGGTATTTCATGAAGCCAAAAATACAAAAAAAGTACGTAATACCGTAATATACGTACGCAATAACACTGTAACATGAGTAGAGACAGTCTACACTTAAGAAGAAAAACGTTTATGTTGTGGGAACTTACTGCTGTCTATTAATGCACCATTCCTGCGTTAGTGATAGAAGAGATGTTGCTTTTACAGGTTATTCCCGGAGTTGTTTGAGACGGTAAGCTCCAAAACCATGAAAGACAGCTTGAGCTTGAGGGCAGTTCTTGTTACGTTTGATTACCTTTATCTGTCAAGTCAACAGTTCGTCCTCTGCAGCAGGCCAACAAAATATTGTTCGAGGCATCTTAATCGGGTGAACGTCGCAGGCAGTCAGCGATCGTCCAAGACACCTGCGATGTCTATCATAATAGCTCAAATGGTTCTAAGCACTATGGGACTTAACATCTGAGGTCATCAGTCCCCTAGACTTAGAACTACCTGAACCTAACTAACCTAAGGACATCACACACGTGCACATCCATGCCCGAGGCAGGATTCGAACCTGCTACCGTAGCAGGAGTGCGGTTCCGGACTGAAGCGCCTAGAACCGCTCGGCCACATCAGCTGGCTCATTATAGCTATTGCATATTTTCAAGTGGTACTGTCAAAGACGTTTATAGCCCTATTTGTAGCATCTTGCAGTCCTTTCTGAATCCAAACAGACTCCGTGCAGCTCTCTGTGTGCCTGTGATAATCTGCTGTGCCTCAAACCTGCACTGGCATTGTCTCATTTGAATCATTGGCTCCATTGGTTGACGAAATTTGTAATTTTCATTGTCAGGTCTTCAATTTCTTCTTTAATTTCAGTTAACTGTTCATTTTGTTCTTCAAAATTTAATATCGAAGTTTCTGCTTTTTCGCTCATTTCATTTAATGGTGTGTTAAGTGTTGGTTATGTTCTTTTATCCGTGTCGCTATCGCACTCAGAACTACAGGGCTAATTTTACCTACGTTCACACGATAGAAAATTTGACAAATAGAACACAAAATTTTTAATGAATTGCCTAACAAAGACGTACAACATTAGCAGCATCAGCGCAGCAGTAAATTTTGCATTCCAGAAATGCAGTGGTACCTTTGTATTACTAAAAGAATCAACAAACTCTCCAAGTACCGTATACTATTTGATCAAAAGTATCCGGACACTCCCAAAAACATATGTTTTTCATATTAGATGCATTGTTCTGCCACCTACTGCCAGGTACTCCATATCAGCGACCTTAGTAGTCAATCGACATCGTGAGAGAGCAGAATGGAGCGCTCCGTGGAACTCACGGACTTCGAACGTGGTCAGGTGACTTGTGTCATACGTCTGTACACGAGATTTCAACACTGTTAAACTTCCCTAGGTCCTCTGTTTCCATTGTGGTAGTGAAGTGGAAGGATGAAGAGACACGTACAGCACAAAAGCTTACACGCAGACCTCGTCTGTTGACTGACGGAGACCGACCGACGACAGATGAAAAGGGTCGTATTGCGTAATAGGCAGACACCTAACCAAACTCTCACACAGGAATTCCAAACTGCATCAGGATTCATTTAAGTACTACACCAGTTAGGCGGGAGATGAGAAAACTTAAATTTCATGGTTTATGCTTATCCATTACGGATATTTTAGAACCGTGACTGTATATTGAATGTAAATAAGTTATACACAACTGCAACCAGTCACTTTTTTTCAATAATAATGCTTTATTACATGAACTGGTTTTCGAACCTTTTCAGGTTCATCTTCAGATGATTTCGGGAGGATCCGGGAAGTTACATCATTACTGGTCGTAGCATAATGCTGGGTGCTGGTTTGCGACAGTATAGGCGGCTTTTTCGTATCTGTCTGCCTGCATTTTGATGTCCAGACCACTTTCACACGAACCATATTAGTTCACACTTTGACAATGACACTTTACCAGCATCCAGCATGCGCTTTACAACTGTTGCTTGTAACAAAGATCTTGACAGAGAGATATGTCATCAGACTGTACAGAGATGTAATTTGTTGTCCTTTACATGTGTTAAAGTCGATATAAGGGCAAGTATTTTAATCAGAATGGCGATAACATGAGAGCACAAGATAAATCAAATAAATAAATAAATTACTACAAGAGCAAATTTCAGGTGATCTGATATCTTATTTCTACTTGTATATTACAGGCAGCTTTTTTTTTACATAGCAATCATCATGTTTGGCGTTAACATGAATCCCAAGGAATCAATAATACAGAGTTATTGGATCTGCAGTGAGGTGCAGCTGTCTGTATGACTAGGACCTGTATATTTAAATTAATAACAAATCTTCAGATGAACTGTTGGCTTATTTCTGTTGTTACGTTAACATGATCTGGGGTATTATAAAGAGCAGATTCTGTTTATTTTAGCTAAAGGTATATGTATAAGATTTATAGTGATTGTAATGGATTAAAGCTGTTTGTGTGGCTGTACATTTAATATTTAATATTTAAAAAATCATGACAAAAATTCTTTAATTCTTTTTATTCTAACATTAGAGTGATCTGGGATATTGGTAAAGGCAGCTTCTGTTTGTTCCAGCTAGAATTAATATGTGTAAAGTACTGATTTATGTTAGCAATGGAGGCCTTTAACATTTAGAGATATGGTACATGTCTTATTCTGTGGTAGTATATTACACTGACACCGGTGTGGTTAGGATGTAGGGAGAGAGAAGGAGTGGGTCATTGGGAAGGGGGGGGCGGGGTTGGGGAGCCTGTGAGGGTTTGTTGGATGGTTACTTGTTTTGAACTAGTAGATCTTCAAAGTTCTGAAGGAAAAATTTGTTTCTCAGTTCAGTTTGATCGTTGAGCAGGTAGTCAGGTGCTGTATTTGTGTAGATAAATATTTCAATTTCTTCAAGAATGTCAAGTAGTGTGCCTTTGTCGGCAAAATGTAGTATTCGGAGATTCTGTTCTATGTTGTTTGCAGAATGATTGTGTTGGGCAAGATGTGAGGAAAAGCTGGACTTGTTCAGGTTGTTAAGACGGAGTGCATCTATGTGTTTTTTAAATCTTGTTGTGAAGCTTCTACCAGTTTGTCCAATCTAGAAGCTTGGACATGAGTTGCAAGTGAGCTTGTACACACCTGCCTTTTGATATTGTTGTATAGTGGTTTTGGTGCTGTGTATGATTTTATTTTGTATTTTGTTGTTGGTGAAGAAACTTATTTTTATGTTGTATGTCTTGAAGAGGTTGGCAATTTGGTGAGAAATCTTCCCTAGGAAAGGCAGGCTAACAAATATGGTTTTCTTGTTTGTGGGTGGTTGTTCAGCAGTTGGTTGATTTAGTTTTGCTGTATGGATTAGTTTATCTATTACTGCAGAGTTGTACCCATTGGTGGAGGCAATTGATTTAATAATTTCTGTTTCTTTTTGTCTTTCACTTGTGTCCATTGGGATTTTAAGCATGCGATTAACCATTGTTCTGAAGAATGCTTTTTTATGTTGGTCTGGATGGCAAGAGGATTTGTGTGTGGTAACATTGGTGGTTGTTGGCTTTCTGAAAATCTCTGTCAAGATCTTTGTTACAAGCAACAGTTGTAAAGCGCATGCTGGATGCTGGTAAAGTGTCACTGTCAAAGTGTGAACTGATATAGTTCGTGTGCAAGTGTTCTGGACATCAAAATTCAGGCAGACAGATACGAAAAAAGCCGCCTATACTGTCGCAAACCAGCACCCAGCATTATGCTACTACCAGTAATGATGTAACTTCCCGGATCCTCCCGAAACCATCTGAAGATGAACCTGAAAAGGTTCGAAAACAAGTTCATGTAATAAAGCATTATTATTGAAGAAAAGTGACTGGTTGCAGTTGTGTATAACTTATTTACATTAAATTTCATGGTCTAGCGACTGCTCATAAGCCACACATCACGCCGGTAAATGCCAAACGACGCCTCGCTTGGTGTAATGAACGTAAACATTGGACGATTTTCAGTGGAAGAATGTTGTGTGGAGTGACGAATGACGGTACACAATGTGGCGATCCGATAGCAGGGTTTGGGTATGGCGAAAGATCAGTGCACGTCATCTGCCTGCGTGTGTAGTGCCGACAGTAAAATTCGTAGGCGGCGGGGTAATGGTGTGGTTGCGTTTATCATGGAAGGGGCTTGCACCCCTTGTTGTTCTGCGTGGCACTATCACAGCACAGCCTTGCATTGACGTTTTAAGCACCTTCTTGCTTGCCACTGTGGAAAAGTAATTCGGGCATGGCGACTGCGTCTTTCAATACCATCGGGTACCTGTTCATAATGCACGGCGTGTGGCAAAGTGGTTACACAACAGTAACATCCCTCGACTGGTCTGCACAGAGTCCTGACCTGAATCCTTTAGAACAACTTTGGGATGTTTTGGAACTCCGACTCCGTGAGAGGCCTCACGGATCGACATTGATACCTCTCCTCAGTGCAGCACTCCGTGAAGAATGGGCTACCATTCTCCAACAAACCATCCAGTACCCGATTGAACGTATGCCTCCGAGATTGGAAGCTGTCATCAATCCTAAGGGTGGGCCAACACCATATTGAATTGCAGCATTACTGATGGAGGGCGCAACTAACTTGTAAGTCATTTTCAGCCAGGTGCCCGGATAATTTTGACCACATAGCGTATGTTCTGTTCGGAATTTAGCCCAGCTCTACCTTCCACTCTATGATACATCTACATATTACCAAAACTTTGTACTGACAATCAATTATTCAAGTATCATATGCAAACCTTTGACTAAACTGGAGCAAATCTGAATTGAACTATGTCTCAATACGACACGTCTTTATATTAAATGGGCAATGGTAGCAAAACAATTATGTGGACTTACTGAAAATTACCACTTACCTCGCGTCTTGACAGTATTGTTGCAGATTTCTCGAAAACACAACAGCAAGCAGCAAGCACACTGGGGATAAGCTAGAGTTCTATTTTTTAAATAAAATTTCCAAACAACATGCAAACTGTTGCATGCCATATGGTGCCATATGGTAATGCATAATGAAAATCCTTCTTTGAACA
Source organism: Schistocerca nitens (assembly GCF_023898315.1). Classification (NCBI taxonomy): domain Eukaryota; kingdom Metazoa; phylum Arthropoda; class Insecta; order Orthoptera; family Acrididae; genus Schistocerca; species Schistocerca nitens. Next base: position 593,513,095 of record NC_064618.1, on the reverse strand, counting down.
GTAGGATGAGGAGAGCAGCTATTCATATGAAATGATGTTCCAAGACAAGGTTTTAGAATGAAGTATATATTTAAAAAGACAGAGTAAAACTTCGTGTGGTCTTCACACATAACATTGGTCTGAACAATGTTATCCTTAACAAATTGAACAACGGTTTGAAAATAGTACAATGTTAATAAAGAATATCTATAAAAACGAAACAATTTTATTAAATGATATCATAATGCATGATTCGGGGAAATGGGGTGATCTGTCTCTCTCTCTCTCTCTCTCTCTCTCTCTCTCTGTCTCTTTCTCTCTCACACACACACCTCTGAGCAAGTTAACTAGCTGATAATAATTATTTTTAAAAAATTATTGTTCTAAAAAATTAGTCTTACCCCAAATCTCTTCTCTTCAAAAACTATTAACCTTATTCAAAACATATTCGTTTCACCTTCCAAAATATACATCATATTCATCTTTGCTCTCCTGTAAAACAGATAGTTCTTCATCTAAAAGATACAATCAGAAGTCAACAGAGAGCTACTAAATACGTCCATCACCTACCACACTTCAACTAAGAATGTATCAGACTGCACAAAGGCAAAGATTGTGCCACAACTAGACCAAATATTGTTTAACCGTAACGTAACTTCCACTCTCTCTGACGTGCACATCGATAACTTTAGAAAATCCAAATGACACGTTCACCTTGCAACCGTAACTGTACGTAAACGTAAACTACGGTAGCTTTCCTGTTAATTTTAAAGTTGTACGTCAATTGTGTTGAATAGCTACCTGTAGTTATCTCACAACGATCTTTTTTTTTTCTTTTCCTTTTTTTTGTAAAAAGTGATTTACTAGATCCCCTACAAACTGAAAGCAGTAAACAATCTAGGAAGTGAGTGAGGATGCATAAAGGATGAGCGTAACCTATGGAACATTTTTTTTCTACATTGTTCCTGTCTGCTACATAAAAATAAACAGTATTTGAAGCAGAATTGAAATTTTCATTATTTAATTTAGGTTTTATTCGAAAACTGTTGATCTGTAACGTGAAACAGAAGGTGGTGCAGTAAAAATAAAAGAAACACTGTGTTGTCATATACCGCTAGAAAATGCAAGTTCCGCAACAGAAGGCAAGAAGAAGCGCAGAACAAAAATGTATTAAACATCGCTTCAATATTTCGTCGAACTTATTTAAAACATGTTTCTGTTATTCATGAGCAACTTTCGCATGTACCAGTAATAAAGGATTTTGTAGCTTTGGTCATAGCGAAGGAAATAGAAAATTATATATTATTATACATGTTTATGTATTGCATAATTATATGTAATAATATGTATTTTTATATTTTGCACGTAAACTGTACTTTCATCAGAAACAATCTCTTTTGGTGCATAAAAAGCGATCAGATAATTTTTATTATCTGTAAAATGCCAATTATGTTCTTCAAGGATATAATATAGACAATGGATTAATAATGACTGACTTGCGGTTTGTATTACATGCAGAACAAACAACCAAACAAATAAAAAAAGAGAAATCGTCGGCTCCCAGTGTCTGTCTTACACATGCCAATGCTACAAAGGTTACAGGTGACCCTACCAGTTACTACTCCATTTATGTAGTGTACCAGTAACACCGAACCGTAGTTTTGATAGAGCACAATTCTACTAATCAGTAAAGAATATGGATTGAGCGTTATTCAAAAGAAAACGGATGATGAGAAAGAGAAAAGTTTTCTCGTACAGTGATAACCGCGCCCTATGAGGATGATATGGGCACTGGCAGATCGATGTTGTCACCCCCGACCACAGACATCATACAACGCGGCGGCTACATGGACGGCGACAGGAGCGGAATGATGGACGTTATAACGGCCAACGTGTAAAGGATTCCGACAAGAGCTGGAAAGGAGTTATCAGAAACCGTCTAAATACGACAAAGGTTTGTTTAAGGAAATTTTGTAAAGAGCTGATAACGCGACCCAGTCGTGCACTCGAGAATTCTACAAGTTCGAGGAGTATCAGAACCGAGAGTAGCGATAAAGACCAAAATTGGGGAACAAGATGCTGAGCAAGTTAAGGAATTCTGGTACCTGGGAAGAAAATGAATGGCAGATCAGGTAAAGAGGACGTAAACCACGGATTACTACACAGAAAGAGGGCACTCATGCAGAAGAGACTTCTGCTACTATCAAACATCCGTCTAAATCTATGGGAAAGGTGTCTGAGAATGTCCTTGTGGAACACACCATTGTATCCTATTGAATCATAGCCTGCGGGAAATCCAGTCAAAAGAGATTCGAAGCTTTTTAAACCTGGTGAGGTTTACACGCCTCCGTGGTCGAGTTCGCTAACGCACGCTTGTGCGGTGGCGCTCGACCCTGGAGTAAGCTAGTTCGACTCCTGGTCGTGGAAAAAGTTTTCGCTTCCAATAATTGGCCCGCAAGGAGAGCAGAGGTGGTGGCGTAGCGTACCTCTTCACCAGACTTTGTGCCAGTGCCAGTATCCTGGTTTGAATACCAAACCGCTCTGACGGCATCTGACACTGTTGGTGGTGATCCGTTCGTCGGACGGGAACGTTGACTTCGGCGGCCCCTTGGTGCCAGTCGCGAGGAGTGTACCAGCACCGGATTTCAACTTCTCCCTTCTCTCGCCGTCATTGTACATCACAAAAATTACACACACAATAAAGACATGCAGTATTACAAATATTGTAATGGAACATGATGCAAATAGATCAGCAAAAAAAAAAAAAATAAATAAATAAATAAATAAAAATAAAAATAAAATTTGGGTGCGGGTTGCGACAGTACGTAAATGTGTGTTTATGTACATCCGTGTGCCTTCACAAAAACTTGTTAATTATATACTGGAATTTATTATATTGCGTGTACAACACAAAGCATAGATCTGTTTTTCTGGCCTCATAATCACCAGTCGGGAATGACCAACTGTTATACCTCAACCAGTGACACCACTGAAGGTGTTTGTGGTCAGCAAACCGATTTCACAGTTGACCTTGCAGCTGCTACTTCTCACTCAAGTTGTTCCTTTGCTCGCATCACGAGGATGAGTGGATCCTGTTCTAGTCCTCCCTGCCAATACCGAGAGTCAAAATGTGTCCTCCGCAATCTGTAAGCCACTCTGACGACACGGCTAAGGAGGCGAACATTGTGTACACGGGGTATATCATGTACTTAGTAACGTAAAAGGGCAAGGGTGAAAGTATACAGTAAAAGAAACAAAAATACTTCCATAGAAAGCAAGCTTTAAGAACAGGTATTTAGATTATTGTTGATATGTGTTTTAGGGGCGTAAGGTGGTGGTACAAGGCATAGTTCTCGGCGTACCAGGTCTAGAACTTCTCAAGAAACAGAACAAACTACACAGCATATTTTCGTACCATTTGTAAATACTCTCACAAACCGCGTCGTTATAGTACTCAGAAAAATAAAACTAGAAAGGTATGCGAATATTTGGACACTGCTGAGGTCTTACTTCCACCGATTGCGACAGTATATTTACATAAAATCGTTTACACGTGTGGTAGCGACGTTATTAGTCTACCACCGTCTTTTTCTTTTTTTTCGTCATGTTATGAATTCTACTCGTGTGCCTATCTTTTCATGTAAGAGAAACAATACATCTACGTCCTCCATTATTTGCTAGATGAATTCAAACCTCTGACTTCTCTGCAGCTTTTACCATCTACAGCTCCTACTAGTACCACGGATGCTATAGCCTGATTTCCTATGAAGTGTCCTATTTTTTGTCCCTTCTTCTTGTTAGTTTTTCTAATATAGGCCTTTCCTCGTCCGTTCTGTGGAGAACATCTTCAGTTTATACCTTATCAGTTCACTTAATTCTTGACATTCGTCCGCATCACCACATCTGAAAGGCTTCGATTCTGTTCTGTACCGGTTTTCCACAGTCCTTGGTTCTCTATCAGACAATGTTGTGCTCCAAACGTGCCTTCTCAGAAATTTCTTCCCAAAATTAAGGCCTTGTGTTTGATAGCAGTTGCCTTTTGTTGGCCAGGACTGCCATTTCTCCCAGTGCTAGCTAGTATGCTCAGTTAATCATGTATTATTTTGCTGCGAAGGTAGCAGAATTCCTTAATTTCGTCTACATTTTGGTCCCCATTTATTTTTCCGACTGTTCATCTTCCCGCTACTTTTCATTATTTTCGTATTTCCACCATTTCCTCTTAGTCCATATTCTATACTCATTGCACTGTTCATTCCATTCAACACATCCTGCAATTCTTCTTCACTTTCACTGGGGATGCTCAAAGAAAACCATCATAACGACCGGCAGAGCGGTGTGCTGACCACACGTCCCTCCTAACCACATTTTCCACTGAGGATGACACGGCGGTCGGATGGTCCCGATGGGCCACTTGTGGCCTGAAGACGGAGTGCTTTCACTGGGGATGGCAATATCATCAGCAAACCTTATCATTGATATCCTTTCACCTCGAGTTTTAAGTACATCCTTGAACCTTTCTTTTCTTTCTGCCATTGCTTCTTCGATGTGCACATTCAAAGGTGGGGGCGAGAGACGTCTTCCCTTTTTTATACCCTTTTTAATACCTACACATTGTTCTTGTTCATCCACTGTTGTTGTCCCCTCTCGGCTGTTGTACACATTGTATAGCTCACCTCTAATATTCTTAGAATTTCGAACATTATGAACCATTTGATATTGTCCAACATTTTTCCAGGTGGACTATTCCTATGGACGTCTTGACTTTTCTTCAGTACTGCTTCGATTATCAAGTGCAATGTGAGAACTGCCTCTCCTGTGTCCCAAAGTCAAATTGATTGTCATCTAACTGATTCTAAGTTTCTTTTCCATTCATCTTACGTATAGTACAATTAAATTCCTAACTTCCTAAATTACCAATATGTTTCCTTCCAACTGCCGTCATTGCCCCTTTTAGAGATTTCAACTCTTCTTCAACTGTACTGCGTACTGAGACATTTGTTATCGCAGTATCTGTAACCTCAGAGGACTTCGTATTCCACGTCATTGCACATTTATGCACTAAAACTTTAGTCTACTGTTCGTCATTACCAAACTTTGATTTGAGTCTATATCTGCTTCCCTTAACATGCAATATCTGATATCAGAAGCTCTGCCTGACTATGTGTTACTCGGCCTTTTTGGAGTGTACCTCCTGCTCCTGTGATTCTTGAAAAGAGGATTCACTATTACTAGCTGCTATTTATTGCAGAACTCAATTACTCTTTCTCCTACTCCCAAACCCATATTCTCTTCTGCTCCTTCCCTGCAACAGCATACCACTTCCCCATCACTACTAGATTTTCATCTCCCTTTACATACTGTTTTATCCATTCAATATCCGCATATACTTTCCCTATCTCTTCATCTTAAGCTTGCGACGCAGGCATATATATCTGAACTATCGTTGTCGATGTTGTCGATTCCGATACGAACAACCCTATGATTGAAATGTTCACCGTAACTCACTCTCTGGCCTGCCTTCATATTCATAACAAATCCTACTCCCATTAAATCATGTTCTGCTGCTATTGATATTAACCTATATTCTTCTGACCCGAAATACTTGTCTTCTTTTCATTTCTCTTTACTGGCATCCACTACATCTAAACTGAGACTTCACATTTCACCTTTCAGATTTTGTGGTTTCCCTACTACATTCAAACTTTCAACATTCCACACTCTGATTCAGTTACCTTTCGTTGGTTATTCAATCTTCCTCTCATGGTCATCTCAATTTGGCAGTCCCTTCGGGAGATTCGAATGGGGGACCAGTCCGAAATATTGTGTCAATGGAGAGATCACCATGACACATCCACATCTAGTGGATACTTATTGTGTGTGTTTAATGCTGTAGCTGCCATTACTTTCTGCCTCCTGATGCTGTTATCGTTGTTGTTTCTTCCACCTTCTAGGGGTGGTTTCCCACTCCAAAGGCTAGAAAGGGCATATACCTCTGTCCGCTCTTCTGCCCTCTGTGACAAGGTCGTTGGTAGAACGAGGGTGACGTGTTACGCCAGATGATTTCGGTCGGCATTGCTGATTATTTTTATTAAAAATTGAAGCACTATAGAATTTCGAAACCGGGACCTAAGGCGTTCTGATTTCTAGTCGAAGATACTGTCTGTAGGCCATGGGTGCACTACTGCTGTGTCAAGAGTCAAGAATGAAGGCTGTAAGCGCATATTAGCCCGGTAGATACCAGTAGATTTAAGATATTTTATACAAGGGAAAACAGAGATTTAAGAAATAGATTTTAAATTTTAGAATACTTCTAGGGAATCATACAAAAATTTATTTATGTGAATTGTAGATAAAAACGGAAGAAATTAGAAAAAAATAGAATAAAGGGCATGCATGAGTTGAAAGTAACATAATGTGTTAAGATTTAAAAGTGGAAATATTAGGCAATGATCGATTGAAGTACGGAAAAGAAATATAGGCATAAAGGAAATTTGGTAGCTTTGGGTGACCATGTGGTGGAGGCAACTAATGATTAAATAGGAAAAACGATAAGACTAAAGAGAAATCCTTAAATACCACACGAGGTGGTGAATATAACCAAAACTAAAACATGGAGCAAATTAAGCAGACAAAAGTAAATGGAGACGTCTAAAAATTATTTTGATGGGAAATATTAAATGCGAAATCTCAAATGACAAGAGGTCAAGACTGTAGAATTACAACTGACAAGAAGAAATGTAGATGCAGGTTATGGGAAAACTGATACTTTTAGCGGAAAGAGAAGCGGCTTCACAATAATCAGAAGCTGAGGTGGTAGGCCAGTAAAAAGCAAAGAGCGAAAGTTGAAACTTGGAAGAAATATAGAAAAAGTGAATGCTATGGAAATGAAAGAGAGCACAGTTTATAGGAAGGAGGGGGAAGTCGATGATGAGGCAGGAGGTACGATACTGCGAAAAGAATCTGACACATCACTAAAGTTTCTAGTTTTAACAAGGCTCACGGAGTGCCAGACATTCCTTCGGAACTGTGGAGAACTTAGGACAGCGCTTCATGACAAAACTACAGCTTCATTTACTAATAACATTTGAGACAATTGAAATACTTTCGGACGTAAATAACAATGTAATCATTCCAATTCCATTGGAAGTACACTCCTGGAAATGGAAAAAAGAACACATTGACACCGGTGTGTCAGACCCACCATACTTGCTCCGGACACTGCGAGAGGGCTGTACAAGCAATGATCACACGCACGGCACAGCGGACACACCAGGAACCGCGGTGTTGGCCGTCGAATGGCGCTAGCTGCGCAGCATTTGTGCACCGCCGCCGTCAGTGTCAGCCAGTTTGCCGTGGCATACGGAGCTCCATCGCAGTCTTTAACACTGGTACCATGCCGCGACAGCGTGGACGTGAACCGTATGTGCAGTTGACGGACTTTGAGCGTGGGCGTATAGTGGGCATGCGGGAGGCCGGGTGGACGTACCACCGAATTGCTCAACACGTGGGGCGTGAGGTCTTCACAGTACATCGATGTTGTCGCCAGTGGTCGGCGGAAGGTGCACGTGCCCGTCGACCTGGGACCGGACCGCAGCGACGCACGGATGCACGCCAAGACCGTAGGATCCTACGCAGTGCCGTAGGGGACCGCACCGCCACTTCCCAGCAAATTAGGGACACTGTTGCTACTGGGGTATCGGCGAGGACCATTCGCAACCGTCTCCATGAGGCTGGGCTACGGTCCCGCACACCGTTAGGCCGTCTTCCGCTCACGCCCCAACATCGTGCAGCCCGCCTCCAGTGGTGTCGCGACAGGCGTGAATGGAGGGACGAATGGAGACGTGTCGTCTTCAGCGATGAGAGTCGCTTCTGCCTTGGTGCCATTGATGGTCGTATGCGTGTTTGGCGCCGTGCAGGTGAGCGCCACAATCAGGACTGCATACGACCGAGGCACACAGGGCCAACACCCAGCATCATGGTGTGGGGAGCGATCTCCTACACTGGCCGTACACCACTGGTGATCGTCGAGGGGACACTGAATAGTGCACGGTACATCCAAACCGTCGTCGAACCCATCGTTCTACCATTCCTGGACCGGCAAGGGAACCTGCTGTTCCAACAGGACAATGCACGTCCGCATGTATCCCGTGCCACCCAACGTGCTCTAGAAGGTGTAAGTCAACTACCCTGGCCAGCAAGATCTCCGGATCTGTCCCCCATTGAGCATGTTTGGGACTGGATGAAGCGTCGTCTCACGCGGTCTGCACGTCCAGCACGAACGCTGGTCCAACTGAGGCGCCAGGTGGAAATGGCATGGCAAGCCGTTCCACAGGACTACATCCAGCATCTCTACGATCGTCTCCATGCGAGAATAGCAGCCTGCATTGCTGCGAAAGGTGGGTATACACTGTACTAGTGCCGACATTGTGCATGCTCTGTTGCCTGTGTCTATGTGCCTGTGGTTCTGTCAGTGTGATCATGTGATGTATCTGACCCCAGGAATGTGTCAATAAAGTTTCCCCTTCCTGGGACAATGAATTCACGGTGTTCTTATTTCAATTTCCAGGAGTGTATGTGGTGATATGTATAGACATGATCGAATAATCTGTTTAGTAGGACATGTTTAGCAAATACCATTGAGAGTTATTTACAGATAAATCGAAAATCGGGTAGAAGTTGACGTGGCGAAAGGTGAGTTTATTTTTCGTTGAGATGTGGGAAATGGCGAGGCAGTACTGACCACCCCAATAATCGTAGAAGGTAGTTTATAGGAAGGTAAACATAACTTTACAGCATTTGTAGATTTAGCAAAGGTTATTGATAGTGCACTCCTTGAAATTATGGTGATGACTTAGGTCAAACAGAGGGAGCAATAGTTTATTTACAGCTTCCAAGGAAAACGGACTGCACTTGTAACAATCGAATGACATCAAATGAAAGCAGTAGTTGAAGAAGTAATGAGGCACTTTTTAATCTAGTTTTGTATTGCTCAGTATGTACTCTGAACAATCTCTGAAGTAAATCTCAAAAGATTTCGAAAATTTTGCTGTAGTTGAGAGATAAGAAATTAGAGTTTTAAGGTTTACTGCTGACTTTTTAATCCTGTAAGAGACGAAAAAGGACAACGCACTCAGATGGTAGTTGATGCTTACTCACGCATCGCTTTTACAGTAGTCTACGGAAACCAGTTTATGGATGTTAGCCACTGATATGATCGTGTATACGATTGGAGTTCACCCCCTCAGTGTCGGCTAAGGCCTGAAGAAGGTGTACTGGTTGCTATACAATAAATAGCATCTAAAGGACGGCTGCAGGTGTTTAATTTTATTCGATAAGTGAACGAACGGAATCCCTCAAACCCCCAGTGAGAAGGATGGACATACAAAAAATAAAAGTTGTAGACGAGCTCTTCTATGTGGGCAGCAAAAATAACTGTCCACCTACATTAACGTGTTTCACTTTTCTGAAGTCTGAATAACCACATTTTGTAGCGCGGACCGTTGCGAGGCGTGTAGGAAGAGGCTCAGTGAGGTTCTGGAAGGAACCAACACGGATGTGGAGCTAAGCAGACACCACTGCGAGGGTCAGGTGCTCTAGGTTTTTCGGTTGACGATCCATGACGCAAACAGCCCAGTTCACTCTCGAATGGGTTTACATCCTGGGAATTTGGTGGCCAGAGTGTAAGTAAACTTATCCTGCCGCCCTTCGACCCGCACAATTGCATTGATTGCTGTACGCCACGCTACACTTCCCTGCGTGGGTATTCTCGTGCCGATGAGAAAACCAGACTACATGTACGCATGTACATGGTCTGCAAGGATAGATGCATAATAACGATGATCCACTTATTTAATCATATGATGATTTTATGCGATATACAGTTCATATAAGGCAAATGATTTTATACAATATACATGTGATATAAGACAAGATTAAACCTTAAAAGTCCATGTTTTGCAACCAGTTAATAATCTGGGTGTGAGAGTGAACAAATCATCGGGAATTCCAGGGTATGAATGAAGTGAACACCGTTAGACTAAATGTTTAATTTTCTGCTCTTCTTGATTACATTCACACATTGGTGAACTGATCCAGCCCATTAGTACCTGAAGTAGCTACATAAACCATGTCCAGTCCTTAACCTGTTGAGGCGGCACCAAAGTTTCCTCGGCAGGTCAAAGCCTTTTGGCTTCTTTGTGGGATCAAGGTGATGCGCTCTTGCTCCCATTGTTTTTGTTTACCATTTGTGTTTCCAGCTTTCATTTAGATCAAAACCATCTGCGATGAGTTGTCCTGCAGTAACACTAGCTGGTATTCTTGATCGCAATCGTTGCTGTGGCGGATGATAGAATTCCTAGTGTAATGGTAGAGAGGGTGATGCAGAGATTTTCTTGGCCTTCCTCAGTAGAGCTTGTTTCCGCCTTAAGTGAGGTGGAGGGATGTGACTCAGTACAGGTAACCAGTGGCATGGGGTTGATTTGATGGAAGCAGTAATGCAGGGCATTGTGTCGTTAAGATTTGTGTCTACTTCTTCACATGTATACTTTCCAACCAGACAGGTGCACAGTACTCGGCAGCAGAGTACAAAAGACTGATGTCAGTTAAACGCAGACAGTCGGCAGAGGTTCCCCAGGCGATACCACTGATCTTATGTAGTATGTTGTTCCTTGCAGCAACTTTGTGAGAAAGCTTGTAGATGTGCTCTTTGTAGCGATTCCGAGATATTTTGGGAAAGGATTGTACCTCAACGTTTATCCATTGAGCAGAACTTTTGGTTTGTAATTCGCAGCACGATTCGCTAGATATAAACAAGAGACTTAAGTTTTTGATGTGCTTGGGATCAATCTCCAGGTCTTAAAGAAAGTTGACATCTTCTCCAGATCCTCCGTAAGAATTCGTCCACCATCTTCGAAATTACTGCTCTGTGCTACCAGTTCGATGTCATCAGCATAGATGAATTTAGTTGATATTGTGGTTGGTAAATCATTAATGTATAAATTGAATAGTGATGGGACTAAAACAGATCCCTGTGGTAGACCATTATTTAGTTTCCGTTTGTGTCTTTTCGAGCTGCCTAGAAACACTTCAAATTGCCTTTCACTAAGTATGCTGGATATTAGAGCCACAATTTCGCGACTTGGTACAACCTTCAGTAGCTTATAGATCTGTCCCTGTCGCCAGACAGTGTCATGCGTGGCTGTCAGAACAATGAAGACAGCTGTTGATTTCAGATGCATTTCTAAACCTGCTTCAATATGGGTATTTCTGGCAAGAACTTGATCGATGCAGCTGTGTCCTTGTTTGAAGCCAGCTTGTTCAGGAGGGGTAGCAGCCACGATGAATGGTGCTACTCTGGTAAGGAGGACTTATTCCAATAGTTTGAATGTATAACTGTTCAGTGCTATAGGGCGGTAGCTTTCAGGGTTGTCTTCAGGCTTGTCAGGTTTGAGAGTGGCTATAACTTTTGACAGTTTGAATTTTCTGGTAAGTTTGTCCTCTTTGGGTATGTAAGTGAAGAGCGAAGTGACCCAGCGTATGCACTGTGGGCCCATGTTCTTAATAAATTCAGTATAGATGTTGTCGGGGCCAGCAGCCTTACAGACTTTCAGATGCTTGACAGTACTTTCTACTTCCGCTATGGAGAAGGGCCTGGAGAGCGGCTCGTTTCTTGGGGCACTGCGCTTGAGGTTAGAGTTTTACATTTCACTTCTGTGGTATGGTTCTTGTCTCTCTTTGCCCTTGTGAGGTATGCGATCCGGTTGGCAATAAGGTCGGGACTCAATTTAGGATACAGCTTTTTGAAGTGTTGCTTGCCAGTTAGCCCATTCAAAACACTCCATGCTTTCCTACTTGACAAAGTTCATTTCTTTGAGTGTTGCTTCCCATTTCTCTCGTCTGTTCTTGTTTAAAGAGTGGAGTAGCTGAGAGCCCACTGTTTGGTTTCTAGAACTTTGGTATTCTTGACATAAAGCCTCACTTTTTTGGTTCCAGCCAGGCACATATCCCTTTCTGTAACCCCTAGGAATGTTTGACTTAGCAGCTTTGATAGATAGTTATAGCGTCCCCAGTGTTATATTACGAAAGGACTTGAAAAACAGTATTTATAAATTGAATAATATGTTTTTATCGTGTAGCCGTAAAATAATAATCTCTCTGTCCAAGTTTCAAATGCAAAGAAATAATTTATGACAAAATGATCTAAAGAGACGACAAGATACGCTCTTTTGTTAATTTTTTAGTCGTCTTGTCTTCCTCTTTTGTCTTGAATGTGTATAGAGGGACATCTTGCGAGTGCTGGCAAATGTAAGCATATTTGTATGATTTAAGCATATAATATACTGATTTAAAATTATTGTGCACTTTTAATTTGTAAGAGGTGATCCCGATTTCATGTCCGCCTTCCTTGAATTAACCTGCATTCAAGTAATTTACAGTTCAACAATCGCAGCGGCCGATGCAGCCAACGACGCCATTACGTGGCGATATTAACTTATGAAAAATTAGCGGAAGCGGAAAACTCGCCCGCTATTAACATAATATTAATTTTTCTCCACAGCCGCCCGACGTTGCAGAAAATACTTAGCTTTAAGATTCTTATTTTCAGTACCATAGCAGAGACCCAGAGCCAGGACTCTGACTACAATACAATGGTTAACGGAGGTAAGAAAAATACTCTCGCGCGTGTGTGGGCCGCAATTTTAATTAATAACTAAAGATCTTATGCTTTAAAGTGAACTGACTAGCCGAGGAAATTAATATGAAAAGTTTATTACATTGTACAACTTATATGCTCATGTTTTAAGATTCAGCGAGTTTAACATTCATTAACGTAACAAATAATTTGAAATTAATATTGTTAAAAAGGAGAACTTCAGGAAAGCATTTAATCGTAAAATCAAAATTAAATGAAATATCATTTTTATTAAGGCCCACCACGTAAGTCGGCAACAATCAAAAAATAATAATAACCATAACAATATATTAAATTACGACGGCCGACGGACGCGAGATTGGCGCCGCAACTTTGGGGCCCGATTAAAGAAAATACGAAATTTACGAAATCTGACTCTATTGTAATGAATGTAATTATGTATGTGTCTAATTGTTGTAAAATATTAATGCTTGTATGAATTCTTTTACATGTACAACAACAAAACCACACCCTGAGGAGATCTGGAGAGGAAAAACTGTAGAAAAGAAAAAGGATTGCGAGAAAGAAAAATAAGTAAGGTAAGGCCTATTGTGCAAGCATCCTGTGTAGCTCTGTGCGGAATATCGAACCCATATGCACATGAGATACCTTCGGTGTTTTGTGTATTTATGTGTTTATTTTTGGAGGGGATAATTATTCGTTTTGTTTATTTATATGTTTATTTTTGGAGGGGATAATTATTCGTGTGTGTATCAGTGTTAAAGATTCGTCAGTGGCTTAAAGTGAATTTGTTATGGGTAAGATAGGACAAGCTAAAGCATCCGTACCAGACGAACAAAATTTTGTTAGTATGGAAAGTGAGGGTCATTTGCAATACGTAAACGAATCCCAAGCCACCGCCTCGGATAACATAATTTCCGGAGCGGGGGGCGAGGATCTGTGGAAATGACGCTCCACAGCAGAATGGGAATAGAGTAACAACTCCACTACCTGGGCAGGGGGGCCAATCGAGTGCTAGATTAAGCGGGGCACCAGTATGCTCACCGATTGCAGACCCTTTTGCTGAATTTCTGCGTAGGCTCGAAGAAAGAGATAGGGAAAGAGACGAAAAACTGGCTCAGATGCTACGTGAGCAAGAGCAGCGCAATGAAGCGAAACTAGATAGGATCCAAAGCGAACTTGACGAGATGCGGGACGCTTGCAAAGAAATCCCCGATCTTGTGCAAAGCTTAGCCGTCGAGATGCAAAAATTACAGATATCGCAGGCTAGGCTTGAAGACAATGTCCAGACTTTAACCAACCGCGTGGATAATGTGGAGATAGATGCACGGAAAAGTATTGACGCATATTTGGAAGTGCAAGCTCAAAAAGTAGAAAAAGAATTAAATGAGTGGCTAGAAGTAAAGGATCGCGAGATATCTGCAAAGATTGAAAGCGACGTAAAAACAGCTGTAGAACAAGCGACTGCGGCCGCGAGTGTAAATATTGACGCTAGCGCTGCCGCACTTAATGCCGAATTAACACAGATCAAGTCCCGTGTGACAGTGGAGTTGCCAAATTCGCAACAGGAGGTCGCGCGGAGACTGTCTGCATTGGAAAGCAATGTAAACAGTGGCGGACAGATCATGAATCCGACTCCGCGTACTGATTACTGTAATAACGCTGACGGTATGCAGGGTGCGAGTGCGCAACCGCAACCTAATGCGAATTATGAGCACGAACAACATGCGATACCGTGCAGCGCACATCACGAAGTAATGAATGTCCCAGAATGTAGCAATCAGATATGCAGAAAAGAGGACAATGTAATAAAACACACGACATTCCAACCCTTCAATAGCGAAAAACAAAATGTCCACCCTGTTGTATTTATTAAGAGCTTCAGTAATGTGTTTCCCAGGACGTGGACGGAAAGACAAAGAATGCAGTTCGTGGTCTCCTTTATTCAAGGTGACGCGGCACTGTGGGCCACCGACGTGTCCGAAAAATGTCTAACGATGCAACAGTTTGAAGGTGCATTCTTGCAAAAATTCTGGTCCGATAGCGTCCAAGAAAGACTACGAAAGGAGTTGTACAGTCCAGAAATGTACAATCCTAAGATGGGAACGTTACGCAAATATTTCGAAAAGTACATAAACAAAACCAGGTACTGGGACGAGCCAATGTCCGATCGTGACATAATCAGATTAATAAAAATTAAGTTTCCCAGTGAAATTAAAAGACATTTCATCAATGTGCCGGAATACGATATAGAACAATTCATGGAAATAGTGGATTCTGTTGACTTATTGATCGAAGATATGAAAACCGAAAACAAGTGGAACCATGCAGGCTGTAATCAACAAAAAGCCGATTACAATAGCAGCCACAGTAACGGTAGTAACTTACTACCAAATGGTAACGAGAATAGGCAAGAGCACCGGCAACAGAATCTGGGCACAAACAATGGCAATGGTTATAACGGCAACGGTTATAATCGTCAAAATCGAAAGAGACATCATGATGGACGCATGAGTAATGGATATAATGGTAACGGCAATCCGCAATGGCGGAACAACCGAAACCAGTGGCGTGGTTGTAATGAACCGACACCACAGTGGCAACAAAATACAGCGCCACAATGGAACGCCAATCCAGGTTCGTCACAGAACATGTCAGGGAGTTACAACCGACCACCGCAAAACCAGAGCCATACACAATATTACACCATCGGGGAGGCAGGGTGGCCAACCCAACAGTAGCAACAACAACAACCAGAACCACAATGTGAGGTTAGTGGAAGTGACAGACAATTGTCAACCCACTAATGCTCATCCGTTAAACTGAAGACAACCACAATACGCTCACCGTTGGTGGCTGCAGGATGGTGTAGTAAGGGCACATTCACGGATGACAGCCATAAACTTTGTATGTTGAGGTACAATGAGGGAATAAAAATAGAAAAGGAACTTGTAGACATACCGCAGAAATGTAACCGAACCGACAAAAGTGTTGTGCAGGCTATATTGCAAGCAGATATGTATGGAGCACCAATACACATAATAGTCGATACCGGTGCGTCAACCAATGTCATGAGCGCAAATTTTGAGTCAAAATAATAGAATACCAGTACTGCCAGTGAAGAATTGTCGTGTTACAGGTGCAATAGGTGCACAATCTCATATCATAAAGCACCAGGTGCAAGTCGAGTTTACGGTAGGAAATGAAGCAATGAAAAGCTCGTTCCTAGTAGTTAAGGGATTAGGTGTTGCTTCCATCCTGGGGATAGAATTTTTACGCCAGAGGGACGCAAAAATCGACCTGTTGTGCGGGGAAGTAAGCCTTATGAATGAGGGTACACGTGTAGTTTTGCCGTTATTGAGGACACGGGAAGTGCACGGTAAATATTGCCGGAGCTTTCAGTCGAGATTCGAAGGAATACAGGTAATGAATTTATATTCTGACTTAAGTACAAGACAAGTATATTTTAAAGATTTTATTACTGAAGACAAAGAGGAAAAAAGGAAACTGATAGCCATGAAAGTTAGGGAGTCAGAAAATTTGACTGAAGCACAACAAAACGAATTGACTCAGCTACTTACAGGTTATGAGAATGTGTTTTCGGAAAAACTCGGTGTTATCGAGAGCTACACCTATAACATCGAAGTGGTACCTCACGATACTTTCTGTCACGCAAACTACACCATCCCGTGGTCAAAGAAGGAGGCAGTTACGAAGGAAATAAGAAAAATGCTTGATTGGGGGATAATTGAACCATCTCTACCCCGTACAGCAGTCCGCTCGTGGCCGTAGCGAAAGCGGACGGCAGTATACGTCTCGTACTTGATGCGCGCGATATTAACAAAATAATTGTACCTGTCAGAACGCGACCAGAAAACCTGGATGAACAGATACAGAAGTTTTATGGAGTTAAATATCTGACCTCTGTCGATATGCGTTCGTCGTATTGGCAAATCCCACTAACTGAATCATCAAGAAAGTACACTGCCTTTGTGTTTGCCGGCAGAAGTTACCAATTTAAAGTTTTACCATTTGGATTAAATGTTAGTGCAGGTGTCTTCATTGCAGCGCTCGATAAAGTATTAAGACCGGATTTGTTGGACCGAGTAACGTTGTATGTCGATGACTTATTAATAGCTACTCCCGATTGGGAAAGCCACATGGACACGCTGAGATGCGTACTAAAAAGATTTTCTGAGGTAGGCGTAACAGCAAACGTCGCAAAATCCAAATTTGGCAGGGAGAGAATAAAATTTCTTGGTCATGTAATATCACCTTCAGGTATTGTGCCCGATCCGAAGAAAATGCCAGCAATTGAGAACTTCCCTCCTCCTAGAACCAAGACACAGTTAAAGGCATTTCTGGGACTAGTGTCCTTTTTCAGACGATTCATACCTGACCAGCTTTTAAATGATAATACCCTGTTAAACTTGTTGAGAAAGAATACACCCTGGATATGGAATGAACTGTGCCAGCAGTCATTTGAGCAAATACGACAAGCCCTTCTAAATGCTAATCTACTGTCACATCCTGACATGTCAAAGGAATTTTGCCTTGCTACAGACGCCTCCACTGTCGGACTAGGCGCTTGTTTATTTCAAATCGATGAGGATGGTGGAAACAAGAACGTAAGAATAATCGGTTTCGCAAGCCGAGTGTTGTCAAGTTGTGAACGATCATATACAGTCACCGAACTCGAGACACTAGCAGTAGTATGGGCCATGAAGAAGTTCAGATACTATGTGTACGGAAAAAATGTAAAAATTTTCTGTGATCATCAGGCCTTAAGTTTTTTGCTGACATGCAAGTTAATGCACGACAGGTTGACTAGGTGGGTGCTTGCTCTGCAGGAATATCAATTTCAAATAATGTATATAAAAGGTTGTGACAACGTAGTACCTGATGCTTTGTCACGGTTGCCGCAAGGTCTGCCTGAGTTAACAACAATACTAGAACAGGCAACAGAGTACAAAATTTTAGTTATGAAAGACCCTACTTGTCGAAAAAAGTTCCTGCAGACGTGCAAGCAACTGACTAGTTTACAGGACGAAGATCCCGCCTTGGGAAAAGTCAAACAATAACTCCTATCTTCGGGTGGAAATCAGATAGGTAGCCATTATTCTGTGCAAAATGGGGTATTATATTACCGGAAGGATGTTAACAAGGACTTGTGGTGTATCTGTGTACCGGAAGTATGTATCAGTGATTTAATCTGGCACGTGCACCTTTCGTGGGGACACGTGGGTATTGAAAAATGTAGAGCACTTCTCGCAAGACAATGTCATTTTAAGAATATGAAAAGAATAATTCAGAATGTTGTAAGGACATGTGTAGTTTGTCAAAGGACGAAACCTACAAATCTGCCCACTGTAAGTGAATTGCATTCTGTTGTTCCTAACAAACCATTACGACTAGTTTCTGTTGACATTCTAGGGCCACTACCCACTGGCAGAGGTGGTGTGAAATATGTATTTGCTGTATATGATGCCTTTTCCAAATTTCTAAAATTGTATCCTGTAAAAGCTTCAACGGCCACACCCCTCATTCAGAAATTACGAACAGATTATTTTGTTAATGTTGGCAAACCACAGATCATATTATCCGATAATGCCACCTATTTTACTGGTCTCAAATGGAAAACGTTTCTACAAGAGCAAGGTGTTAAACACATTTTTGTAGCTCGATTTCACCCGGACAGCAGTCTTGTAGAGCGTACCTTTAAAGAGTTGAACAGGTTCATGAGAACTTACATTCCGAATCGCCACACCAAGTGGGCAGAATACGTTTCAACTTTTGAGGCACTCCACAATAGATTGCCACATTCAGCCACCGGTTATACTCCACTAGAAGTCATGTTTGGAAAGAATGAAACCGACAGCTGGCTGTCACCATTACCAACTGTACCACGACAAGTGGTACCTCACGAACAAATTATAGCTGAAGCTTTAAATAACTTAACGAGGTGCGCGGAGCGCCGAAAGGAGAAGCATGACAAGAAAATAAAGAAGGTAACAGTGTATCAACCAGGTGACTTGGTGCTAATAAGGACTCATCCCAAGTCATCTCTGTTAGCGAAAAAGAATAAAAAATGGCAACTGGTGTATGCCGGGCCCTACAAAATCATAGACATACCACATGGATGTAGCTATTTGCTGGGTGACGTAGAATCGGAAGAGATTAAAGGACTCTATCCATACAAAGACTTAAAGAAGTTCGCTCAGTAGAGCAACGTTTACATTTGTGTGTAGTAGGTTAAGTTTATAGTGTATTTTTTCTGCGTGTAAATGTTCAGAATTTAGTGTAACATTTAAAGACAATGAGGCACACAAGATTAGTGCGATTCAATTTTGTAGATGTTAAGGAATAATAGTATTTTTAAACAATTGCATTTTGAAGAAAAAAATGAACGTAGGTTTAAGAATATTTTACAAATTTCATGTTGAAAAATGCTTAAAAAATACAACAGCATGTAACGATGAAAGAATTTTTCATTAGTGTGTCACGAATATTTTTGAACTGTAGTAGTATTGCAACTTATGAAATTCAATATTATAGTGTATACGTTGTTCTATGTATTTATGTCTATACCGATCTTGAAATATGCTCAATCATAATTTACTTAACAATATCAGTGCAGGGTGTACATCACCCAAGGTACCTCATGTGTTGTGGACAAGGTACAAAGCAAATCAGTAAACGCGACTACCGCTAGGCACTGTTAAAATATATTGCCATCTGCTAAGGCAGAGATTTACACGATTTTATCGTGTAAACAAAAGTCACAAATCAAGCACTAATCTAGGAACTTGCACGCTAGGCCTAGATTAGAAAATGTGTACAGTATTGCGAGAGGCAAAGTTTTGTAAAGTCGAGCCTGGCTTTGGAGGGCAAGTACACAATGATTGGGCAGACATGACATGGGGACGTATCTCAGATGAGACGGAAATACAATTGTATAGTCAAAAAATCTGAAGGCAAGTACGACTCTAAGTGGAAAATGAAAAGAGATAATTAGTGCGAGAGACTGGTAAAATCCAGCACGAGCCAAAATCCAGTTCAGACTGAATGAAATACATTAGTGTTTGTGAACTAATCGAAACAGTTACTTTAAGCAGTGTGAAAAACTGTGAAGGTGAAACTGTGATATGGACAGTGAAGTGCTAGTATTGAACGTTCAACAGCGGTAAGGACGCCAAACGCCAATATTACGCACGAAAAACTGTGAATTTGCTTATAAATGTGAGCTGTTAACGTGAAGTGAACCCACAGTAAATATTTTTGGGGCAGACTGTAATTTCAGTGAGTACAACAATGTGAGATAGGAATGCGATGCGTGGACTGTTGCAAAACAGCGACCGCAGAAACGGCGAATGTTTGCGCTAAGCTCGTACTGGGACACTCACCAGTGCCTGCGAGTGCGGCGAAAACAAATAATTTTGTCAAGACAAAAACTGACGTGTAATGGAAACAGTATTGCATCAAAACTGCATTCACGGGAGAAGGTCCATGTCATGTATTCTGCAAGACAGTGCTGGCTTGACACTCGGAAACTGGCGAAAGCTTAACAACAACTGCCGCACTAATAAATGCTTCTTTCCCACTAGCGTAACCATCTGCAGTGGGAAACAAATATTAGGTTGGTTGTGTGTATGTTTCATGTACTACGTCGGAGATGCGTAGCAGAGCTGACTCGTGGCAACAAGAGCGGGGGGCGAATATCACCCCACTCCACCACGCCCGGGTGAGACAGAAGCGCATCGCCAACGGTGCAGCCGATCAGCTGATTCTGACGTTCCGTGACGGCGACAGACACGCTGGCGTCGAGCGGGCGTTGACCTCTCCGCAGCCGCCGCGACCGCCGAGCACCGAACACACCAACCGACGCCGTAGCGAGCTAAACGCCGCGGCGTAGATCATCAACGACACCGCAATCAATTGTTATAATGACCTCATTTCTTTGCATAGTGCGACAAAAAAAAAATATTTGTAATGTATGCACATCTTGTACTCCAATGACATCCCAGAAACATTAAAGTGAAAGTGACCAAAGCAGTTAGTCCGTCGCTCCACCGAGGTTTTCCCCAGGTTTCCCTACGGCCGCGCCAAATGGGGAGCGAACAGTTGACACCCCTGGGACTTCAAATATTTCGGACTAACTCGTGGTCGTATACCTTGAACATAATCTGTATTACACTTTGTGTGCAACACACCTCAGTAATTACAACATACGATGTGACATATGTAAACTGTGAAAGAAAAATCTGCGTGTGGACACTGTGGACATGAAAGAGGAAATATATATGTAAAAAAAAAAACCAACATTTTTTATGACATAAACATTTCGGGGGGCAATATAGCGTCCCCAGTGCTATATTACGAAAGGACTTGAAAAACAGTATTTATAAATTGAATAATATGTTTTTATCGTGTAGCAGTAAAATAATAATCTCTCTGTCCAAGTTTCAAATGCAAAGAAATTATTTATGACAAAATGATCTAAAGAGACGACAAGATACGCTCTTTTGTTAATTTTTTAGTCGTCTTGTCTTCCTCTTTTGTCTTGAATGTGTATAGAGGGACATCTTGCGAGTGCTGGCAAATGTAAGCATATTTGTATGATTTGAGCATATAATATACTGATTTAAAATTATTGTGCACTTTTAATTTGTAAGAGGTGATCCCGATTTCATGTCCGCCTTCCTTGAATTAACCTGCATTCAAGTAATTTACAGTTCAACAATCGCAGCGGCCTATGCAGCCAACGACGCCATTACGTGGCGATATTAACTTATGAAAAATTAGCGGAAGCGGAAAACTCGCCCGCTATTAACATAATATTAATTTTTCTCCACAGCCGCCCGACGTTGCAGAAAATACTTAGCTTTAAGATTCTTATTTTCAGCACCATAGCAGAGACCCAGAGCCAGGAGTCTGACTACATTACAATGGTTAACAGAGGTAAGAAAAATACTCTCGCGCGTGTGTGGGCCGCAATTTTAATTAATAACTAAAGATCTTATGCTTTAAAGTGAACTGACTAGCCGAGGAAATTAATATGAAAAGTTTATTACATTGTACAACTTATATGCTCATGTTTTAAGATTCAGCGAGTCTAACATTCATTAACGTAAAAAATAATTTGAAATTAATATTGTTAAAAAGGAGAACTTCAGGAAAGCATTTAATCGTAACATCAAAATTAAATGAAATATCATTTTTATTAAGGCCCACCACGTAAGTCGGCAACAATCAAATAATAATAATAACAATAATAATATATATATTAAAGTACGACGGCCGACGGACGCGAGATAGTCTAACGAATTCATCTTAGTTGTTAGCTGTTGTCTGTAAGTTCTTCGCAAATAAGTCTTTTGAGAATCCATCCCAGTTAGCTCGTTGAAAATTACATTTGGGTAGGGGCATTGAGTTTACAAGGGGAATCTTTAAACCAATTTCTCTAATAACAGGACGGTGTTGGCAGTTTGGGAAGTTAGAGAGAACTTACGAGTGGCGTTATGTGGTTGATCTAGCTGATGGATATGCGAAGTCTGGGGTGTAATCCTTATTCCAGCGAGCCGAGTGGAAGGTTCCCTTGTCTTTCACGTCAAAGAACAAGTGCATGCTGGTAGTTTCTGCCCATGGAGCTAGTGACTCCCCATTGACATCGACGGTGTCGTACCGCCAGTCCGTGTGAGGGCCGTTAAAATCTTTAGTATTTATACAAGGGTGATCGAAAGGCGGCAGGACTGTGGAGGTCCAATTCACACTTGGAGAATTGTACAGGTTGACAATTTTTAAGTCGTTTATCTGGATTACTATTGTGTAGATGTGGTTAACGTCTGTAGAATCAAATACATGCACTCTGTTTAGGCTTGGTTTCACATAAGTGGCTATTCCATATTGCGGATGGTGGATAGCTTCCACCAGTGTATAACCAGTTATTCGTCCTCTACGCTGAAGATCTTGCTAATCTCTGGTATGTGTTTCTTGAATGTTGACAGCATCAGTGTTAAGTTCATGCAGTTGTTTCTGTTGATACTGAAAGGTGGCTACACTGAGCCACAGCGCCAGAGATCGCTAGAGAGCATTGTTCCGCCGCCTCCACGGGCAGTCATTATTGAGATGTGCTAGAAGTCAGTGCTTGGGGAGAGCTCGTAGTAGTCAGTTCGTGTTGAGATGTGCTTGCTGAGATGTGATACTGAAAAATTCTTGTTGAGATGTTGTAATAGCGAATCGGTGTGGAGATATATTGTAATTATGAGAGTGATTTTGGTCAATATGTGAAGGTAACGAAACTTGATTTATTTTTCATTATTTCCATGTTTTAAATAATGTGTCATAACAGGTTCAGTCAACAAAGCATCTGGCTTGTGTTCTTGGATTAGAGTGTAATTGTGGTTCTCTTGAGTAATTATGGTATTCGTATTTTCTTTAATTAATTCAGTATAAATGGTATTTGAAATTCTTGTCTTTTGAAGAAGAACCGTGCCAGATGTGTACGTTGAGTCATACTTCCACACACAGAACAGTTACACTTGTGCTTTGGTTTCGTAGGTTTTATAGTTGCTGGGGACTTAATTGATTAATTGTGTTAATGAAAATTTCCATTTCATTCCTTGTTGCTATTCTAAGCAGTCAGATTGCGTAATAATACTAGTCAGGGCCAACCGGTACGAGACTTCGTAATCGGACAGACTAATACTAAAGCAGAAATTAAAATTATTTGCATTTCAATTTTATTAAGCCCCCATGCACGTGGCGACCACTGCTTCGGATCGTCCCTTGGAATTCTTCTGATGGTAGAAATAGTAGACAGTAGGATTGTTGTAGTAATTTCTAGTTTAGTAATTGTAGTCTATTTTGCATGTGTAGATTTGGTAATTGTCATTCTTATAATGGTATTTTTTCTCTGAATTTGATTTGTTGTCTTGTATACGCGTTTGACGACTTAATGCAATTATTTCAATTGTTCGTTAATCGTGATTGAGGGAAACATTTCATGTGAATGGTATTGTTGGTGATAAAGTCTTATTGCGTATAATTTTCGTACAGTGACGAGTTTTGTATATTTTGTAAATGATTACGCGATCAATGAAAAAGACAAAAATGATGAATAGTGAGAAAGACGAAATTGTTAACATGGCGAACTCGCCAACAGAGGAAAACACTGTGATGAATAATGAAGTGGAAAACAATGTAATAAGTCGGGAAAATAGCCCGGAACCATTTCAAAATTTTTCTCAATCAGAAAATTCACAGAATACGAGATTAACGATAGAAGATTCTGAAATAGTATCGAACACAGATAGCTTTACAGCTATGACGAAGGAAACTGGTTTTGCGGGAAATGTTAGGGGCGAAAGGAGTTTCGAATCAGTTACTATGGAGCAGTTGATGAGTGCTATATTAAAAATGGAAACACGGTTAGACTCACAAATGGAAACACGGATGGAAACAATGGGATCTCGGTTAGACTCACAAATGGAAACAATGGAAACACGGTTAGACTCACTGGGATCACAGTTGGGATCACAAATAGGAACAATTAAAACAGAGATGGAAACAATGGAAACACGGTTTGACCCACGAATAGGGACATGTTTCAGAAATATGAAAGATGAATTAAAGAAAGAAATTAGAGAAGAAGTACAACCGATTTTGAATTCTCACAATAATAGATTAATTGCAGTAGAGATTAGACAAAGGGAACAAGATAGAGAACAGGAAGAAAGAGATCGCGTGATAGTACAGAAATTTTCAGAGTTAAATTTACAACGTGCACACGATAAGGAAGAAATATTTGAGAGAATCGAGGAATCCGTACCAAATGACAGATTAAATAACCTAACACAACAGTGTGAACAGTTAACTACTAAATGTGACAATACTGAAACCCGAGTCGCGACACTTACGGAAGACGTAAATAAACAGAAAGAGCAATTAGGTGACTTATCGGAAAGAGTTGAGGAGATTTCAGATAAATTGACAAATCTTAGTTTAAATGGGGATAGAGATTCAGATGATACAGCTCCATTACCATTTGCAGAAACCGAAGAGTACCAGAACATAAATAAGCATGTTGAAAATCAGGGAAAATTTAATGAACGCGTTAAAAGGGAAGTTGAGGCATTACGAAAGCAAGTCAAACAAATTGAAGGCGAAATCGTAGGAAAAGACAGCAGAAGAAATTTAGAATCACAGGTAGCAGAGGGGTTTGAAGAAAGTAATTTGTTTCATTTACGGGATGCAACAAGAGAGCGCCAGGCGCGCGAACTTGACAATAATCGACATTCAAACTGGGACAGACGCGGTAGGTCTTTGTCGCCACAAGGCGAAAACTTTGACTATAAACACTTTTTGACTGTTCGGAAATTTAAGATCTTTTGCAATTCTAGGAATGACATACGTCCATGTTCATGGTTAGATCAATTTACGTACGCACTTCCGCCAAATTTGCCACTAAGTCACAAACTGAAATTAATGTGCAGCTATTAAAGTCTTCAGGGGATTCACTACACTAAGTGAATATGTGCAGTAGCGATCACAGGGCCCCGAGCTGTAGTGGTGCTATTACCCTTTAAGTTTTCTGCACCGCTGCCTACTCTTTCACTATTCTTTGCATCTATAAAAACATCTCTTCTACTATCCATCTATCTAGACAGTAGGTAAAGAATAACCGAATATGACTCTTTTACCCAAAAGTGACTTTGGAAATTACCGTTTGCACTTACTATATTTTCTGCAGCATTCATTCGTAGTTTAAACGAAATTTTACCTGTTTATCTTCATGACAATATTACTTCATATGTTGACGATATTCTTATTGCTAAACGTTCTTGGAGTGAGCACAACAAAATTTTGGATTCATTATTACGTATTTTTGCAAGAGTTGGCATTATAGTGAACTTAGAAAAATCTGAATTTGGTCGTTCTGAGGTGAAATTTCTCGGTCACATTATTTCTACAGAAGGTATTTTTCCCGATCCAGAGAAACTAGATGCTATTCGTAATTATGCTGTTCCTACCACAAAACGTGATGTTCGTAGTTTCCTTGGTGTCTGTAATTTTCTTAGACGCTTTGTTAGATTGGATGATTTGGCCACACCTCGTTTACACATTTCAGTTATGCACACTTTGGTCCCAGAAAATGCTTTCATAAATTACGAGAAAATTGCTACTTCAGTAATATGGAAAAACGTATTCGATCTGTTCTTGCCAAATGCAAATTATGTCAAATGGCTAAGCCGCCAACTGTTTCTCACAGAGCACCGTTGTTTCCTATCATTCCAGCGAAATTAAAGGACATGGCTGCAGTCGATTTGTTCGGTCCAGTGGTTCGTTCTACTAATGGTTTTGCGTACATTTTCGTAGCAGTGGAATTGACATCAAAATACGTGTGTTTTACACCATTACGCAAAGCAACAGCTCGTTCAGTATCTAATGCTTTCATCAAACATTTTCTTAAAGAAGTTGGTCATGTTGATAAGGTTATATCAGATAATGGATCACAGTTTCGCTCTAAAATTTGGCTTCGTACTCTACGGCGTCGTAAAATTAAACCAATTTTTATTTCACTTTTTCACCCTCAGTCTAACGCTTCAGAAAGATGGATGAAGGAAATCAATAAATTGTGTCGTCTTTATTGTCATCAGAATCACAGAACGTGGGATCAGTATCTTCATATTTTTCAAAACATTCTGAATGAACTTCCTAATGACTCAACTTCTTTACCGCCTATACTGATATTAAAAAATAAAGCACCGATAAATCGCATTTCTGAAATCGTTCCTTTTCCGCCTTCACGGAAACTGCGGCATTCTGAAGTTGTCAACCTGGCTCTACGAAATATTGCGTCTGCGGCTGCTAGAAGAGAGAAATCAGCGAAACGTCCTGGTCGTTTAAAAATCTTGTCAGTTGGCCAGAAGGTGTTAATTAAGTCCCACCGTTTGTCTCATAAAGGAAAAGGCTTGTGTCGCAAATTTTTTCTGCTTTATAACGGTCCATATAGAGTTCGCAAAATTATTCATGATAACACTGTTGAAGTAGAAACTCTTAAATCACGACGCTCTAAAGGAATACATCATATATCAAACGTAAAAATTTTTGTGGAATGACCTACTTGTGAGAAACCAACAGTTTACGTAAACATGGAGAGAGTACAAGGATACCGCGCTGTGTTTTGGCGGCGGCACATACTCAAAGCAACAGTCAGTCTGCGCGCCGCACAAGGCTGTCGTTGACCGCAAACAATCACTTTCTACGTCACGCGCCTACAGCTGATCGAGCGCTCAGTGCGAATGCACTGACAGACGTAAACAAATACACAGTCTAATTTCTCCGACTAAATTCAGTATAAAGCTATAATGACTTCAAAAATTATGTTATTAACGTTCAGTATTTTTCAGGATACGGTGTGTAAAATATTTAAGACCTTCAGGTAAATTCTGTGTGTGTCCGACGTTAAGAGGACTTACTATCGAGAAAATTTCAGGAAGAATGTAATTTCGAAGATGAAACTAATAAACTAAAAAGGTAACGATTAATTGAGTTTATTTTTCAGGTAACATAATTCCACTTAGGTACGTACTTTAGACGTAATTTTCTGCTTGCGATTACGTGACTCATACTTTGTGCTAAATTTCATGTTCTATGAATTTACTTGTGAAGCGACGTGCTTGTGTCCATTTACTGATTTTGACAATTATTGATTAATGAACAGTGTTATTACTTGCGTATATTATGCATCGCTTGGCTGCTATGCTTTTTCACTGACGTCATATTTTTTTATTATGTGCCTGCTGTGCTTAGTTATTTAAATTATAATTGTCACCTGATTAATTGTGCTGATGTGGTTAGATATGTAAGTTATACTTTGTGATTTATCTGCTTGCGCCTTCATGTTTACTTATTAAGATTACATATGAAGATTTATTTGCTTATGTCGATGTGATGCTAATGACCTGTTTATTGTGTAAGGCATGTTTGCTGCTGTGCGTATGGATTGCATATTTACACATTTCTGTTTGTTGTCATAACTACTCTTCAATTTAGTATATAGAAATGCTGATATACTGTGTACGAACATAGAGTTTAGGTTACACTGTGGTATTAATTATAGATTGTTCGCTTGGCAGAGCCTCGTTATAGGGATTGTGCTGCATCCACTTGTTGACATTCTGTTCTCTACTGGTATATTTACTTGCTATTGGATGTTTTGCTTACGCTCAGTGCTTTATATTTTAAGATAAGAAACTGAACTGCTATAATTCGACGAACGACATTAGTACAAGAAAGTCATAGAAGTCACATGAGCTGAGGTTTTATGGAAGCTGTATAAATTTATGCTACTAGGAAGGAAGCTAACGACATGACAGACCAAAACTAGGTTTACACCATTGACAGTATTACACTGCATTTTCGTGAGCAATTGAAATAGGAAGTGACACTTGACACAAAAAATACTCCACATGTTTGCTTCTGCTATGATTCTTGAAGTGGTGTACACACTGTGAAATATTTTGATCATTCACACTCCGTAATCGTACTTAATTACTGAGAGTTATTCGAACTAAGTCTGTTAGAGGTCATGTATGCATTTCTTTTATTTAATGATGGACAAGGAACCAAAATGTATCTTATAATTTATAATGAGTAGAAAATTTGGGTCAGATGGATTACACAGAGGTTGTGTGTGGACACTGTGTCTTCGGATTGTATGGGATGATGAATTGAAGTTGCACTAGGATTTTGTCTGTACTTGTTCGAGGAGACTGACTAGAGGAAAGAGTTGTTATGGAAGTGAAATGATATTGGTGCTGAGGTTTATATGTATCGACGTATTATTGAGGTATCGAGATTAGGTGAAGTAGATGATTATTGGAGTTTTCGTGGACAAAAGGTAAGATAAATGATATTGATGATCGACGTATTGAAAAGGTATTAGTGAAGTATTGAGATTAAGTTGATGATTATTGGAGTTTTGGTGGATAAGAGGTAAAGTAAATGAGGAGCATATTTTTTTGTTGGTCCATATGGAACAAGGAGGATAAAGATGGCAGACTAGAACACTCAAGTAGAAGGAAGATTGTCTACACACACACTTTGTCAAATCACTAAGCAGTATACACTTTTTTTGAAGAGAGGAAGTATTTGCATATCTTGGCTCACTGACAGTTGTTCAGCAACAGTACAATTTGATCTGGCTTGGCAAACATTGGTCTAGACATGATGACTATGACGTTGACTAACTATTATTGACTGTTATACATTGCTGCCACTACTACTTGATACACATAATGAACATAAAATTTCGACAGAATTGCATTTACACAGTTAACACTATTCAATTACACAGTAGCACTAATGTGGATGAAAGATGAGTGAGTGTGTTTTGTGTGTTTTCCTTTTATGATCCCAGAGAAGTGATCCCAACCTATCTCCTAAATATTATTTCACTTGTTTGTTGTGGCTTGCACTGACACCCACAAATATTATAGGTTAACTGTTATTGTGTACTGTAATAGTTAATGTGACAATTACCTGATATCATTTGTGTGTTTATTATGATTTGTATGTTTAGTGTAAGAGCACTGATAATAATTTGTTAAAGAAATTGTATGTGCATTCAAACTATTGTTCATGACTGAACTGTCTCAGTAGTTATGGTGAATAGTATGGACTGTTACTTGCACTTTTTCTACATGATTGGTGCCACAAGGACATGTTTAATTTCTGCTGATGAACTGTGTGATCAGTGATTGTAAAAAATTATAGACTGTTACTTGTACCTTTTCTACATGATTGGTGCCACTAGGACATGTTTAATTTCTGCTTATAAACTCTGATGAACAGTGTGATCAGTGCTAGTGAATTTTATGGAACTGCTTCTGCTGAGAAATGTGACTTGTTGCTGTGTGTACCTGCTCAGCTTTGCTGGTGCCACTCATGGACTGCTTCTACTGAAATGGTGTTACTTGTTGGTGTCTGCACCTACTCAACATTGCGGGTGCCACTGATGGACTGCTTCTACCGAAATGATGTCACCTGTTGATGTCTGCACCTACTCAACATTGCTGGGAGCCACTGATGGACTGCTTCTACTGAAAAGATGTCACCTGTTGATGTCTGCACCTGCTCAACATTGCTGGGTGCCACTGATGGATTGCTTCTACTGAAATGGAGTCACCTGTTGCTGTGTGCACCTGCTCAACATTGCTGGTGCCACTAATGGACTGCTTCTACTGAAATGGTGTTACTTGTTGGTGTCTGCACCTGCTCAATATTGCTGGGTGCCACTGATGGACTGCTTCTACTGAAAAGATGTCGCCTGTTGATGTCTGCACCTGCTCAACATTGCTGGGTGCCACTGATGGATTGCTTCTACTGAAATGAAGTCACCTGTTGCTGTGTGTACCTGCTCAACATTGCTGGGTGCCACTAATGGACTGCTTCTACTGAAATGGTATTACTTATTGATGTCTGCACCTGCTCAACATTGCTGGGTGCCACTGATGGATTGCTTCTACTGAAATGAAGTCACCTGTTGCTGTGTGCACCTGATGAACATTACTGGGTGCCACTGATGGACTGCTTCTATTGAAAAAATGTTACTTATTGGTATTTGCACCTGTTGACCATTGCTGGGTGCTACTGCTGGAACTGTCAACTTCTTATTCTTGGGCTATTGTATAAACTGATTTTTGTGTATTACTGTTTGTGAAAAGTTAAGAGACTCTTACCTGCACATATTCGTCATTGCTGACGCTATTGATTGAACTGTTTAACCACATAATACTTGTGTAAACTGTTATGTAAAGTCACATGTATGACAGAATTTGTATTGCTTACTGTATTCTATATAATAGGTTATTGAAAGGTCAGTGCAAAACCAAAATTTTATTTAGTTATATGATGTTTACGTATTAATATTATCTTTTATTTTTGTCTGTATTTTTTTGACGAATTTGGTGGTATTTTCACCACCAATGCTGGCAAAAATACCATCAAATTCTAGCCGTGGAGGAAGGGCATATGAAAGGTGGCTACACTGAGCCACAGCGCCAGAGATCGCTAGAGAGCATTGTTCCGCCGCCTCCACGGGCAGTCATTATTGAGATGTGCTAGAAGTCAGTGCTTGGGGAGAGCTCGTAGTAGTCAGTTCGTGTTGAGATGTGCTTGCTGAGATGTGATACTGAAAAATTCTTGTTGAGATGTTGTAATAGCGAATCGGTGTGGAGATATATTGTAATTATGAGAGTGATTTTGGTCAATATGTGAAGGTAACGAAACTTGATTTATTTTTCATTATTTCCATGTTTTAAATAATGTGTCATAACAGGTTCAGTCAACAAAGCATCTGGCTTGTGTTCTTGGATTAGAGTGTAATTGTGGTTCTCTTGAGTAATTATGGTATTCGTATTTTCTTTAATTAATTCAGTATAAATGGTATTTGAAATTCTTGTCTTTTGAAGAAGAACCGTGCCAGATGTGTACGTTGAGTCATACTTCCACACACAGAACAGTTACACTTGTGCTTTGGTTTCGTAGGTTTTATAGTTGCTGGGGACTTAATTGATTAATTGTGTTAATGAAAATTTCCATTTCATTCCTTGTTGCTATTCTAAGCAGTCAGATTGCGTAATAATACTAGTCAGGGCCAACCGGTACGAGACTTCGTAATCGGACAGACTAATACTAAAGCAGAAATTAAAATTATTTGCATTTCAATTTTATTAAGCCCCCATGCAATACATTTGGCAAAGCTTATACCTTCAATATTAAGCTGCCTAATATGAACTAGGTGTTTCTCGTCTCTAGTTGGATGATCATAAAAGGACGGTTATTTGTTATGTTTCTGGGCATATTTTATATCACCTATGACGCTGTTGGTCGTTTAGCACCACCCAGGGATCACGTGTAGGGTAATTTAGGTTATATCTACGGACGTGAGCAACTGTATCTTCCTGAATGACGATTTCACCTTGGATATCACGAAAACTTTCCCTAGACCATACTGCTCCCAAATCTCGCCGGACTCTTTCGAGATTGCCAAAGGCCTTTTGTCTAAAAGAGCACAGAAAATGATTCAACTGTAAGGGCCAACAGTCCCGACTCAGTGAAGTTCCAACTGCGTTACTGGAGTCCAAATTCGAGCCTTCGTCGTCAATTAACAGCAATCAGCCTCGGTACACGAACCAGGCGCCTGCTGCTAAGGCCCATATTGCTGAACGATCGTTCAGGAGACACTCTCTGTAACCCCTTGGTTCACCTGGGTGGTCAGTTGCTCAACTGTTGCACGTCTTTTCGTCCGTACACATGACCGCAGCTGTCGTTCACTATCGTCATCTGTTGGCCTTGGTGAATCACAGTTGCAGGGAGCCGTTTGATAGCGCCATTTTGTCATGCACGGCGACAAACCAATAATTTACAAACTTAGACGTTTCGTAAATACTTCTAACATTGGCCCGAAAGCCAATGATTATGGCCTTTTGGCCTTCAGATAAATCGCTTCGTTATCGCATTACAAAATCGACTGCACTGATTTCCCACGTTCCTCCAAAATGCGTTACAAATCCTCCACTTCTAGTTCTACCACCTGTCGTCTGTGAGTGCTTAAAGTACCTTGAGGACGAACGTAGGCGGTGGTCACATTACTATGACTGGAGTGTGTAAAACGCCGAAAAAATGACTTTCCGAAAATGGGAAATCCATTGATATTGAATATAAATTGAAGCACTAGGAAGACTTTTGAATGTATTTGTCTGCAGTGTAGCCGTCTTCGGAAGCGAAAAGTGCCAGCTGTTGTGACCGAGCGGTTCTAGGCGCTTCAGTCCGGAACCGTGCTGCTGCTAAGGTCGCAGGTTCGAATCCTGCCTCAGGCATGGATATATGTGATGTCCTTAGGCTAGTTAGGTTTAAGTAGTTCTAAGCCTAGGGGACTAATGACCTCAGATGTTAAGTCCTATAGTGCTTAGAGGCATTTGAACCATTTGAAGCGAAAAGTAAACAGTAATCGATTCAGATGGTTAGAGAATAAAAACTTTGAAATGTGTCGGTACAAAAGAATGCTGATCAAATAAATAGATGTTAAGGAGATGATCAATAGGTATGGTGGGAATAAAAATGTCATACAACTTGACGAGTAAAACTGATCAACTCATAGTAGCCATTCTGGGAAGTGACTGAATCGTAAGTTTGGCGGCTACAAAAAGTAGTGGAAGACAAAGGTTTCAATACAGTTCTGTTTTTCCAGTCGACTGTCTTATGAGGTCCGCCTGTGTCAGCCTCACCATCTCAGGGTAGCACTGGCAATCTATATCTTCAATTATTTACTGCAGGTATTCAAATCTCCGTCTTGCTCTACAGCTTAAACCTTTTACAGCTACCTCTAGTACCATGCAAATTATTCTCTGATATCTTAACAGATGACCCATCATTCTGTCACTTCTTCTTGTCAGCGGTTTTCTTATACTCATTTACTTGCCAATACTGCTGAGAACCTCCTCATTCCTTAACTCACCAGTCCACGTAATTTTCAACATTTGTCTGTAGCATCGTATCTCAGATGCTTCAGTTGTCTTCTCTTCCTTTCTTTCCAGCAGTCCAAGTTTCACCACCATCCATTCTGAATAATTTCTTCCTTACGTTAAGGTTAGGATTGTCCTTGTCTCCACTCCTAGTCTTCTTTGTACGTCCTGCTTGTCCCGTCTGTCATGGGATATTTTGCTGTCTAGAGTAAAGGAACTCCTTCTCCGACTACGTGATAACAGATCCTAATGTTAAGTTTCTCGCTATTCTCGTTTCTGCTACTTCTCATTATTCTCTACATTCTTCGATTTACGCTCAGTTGATGTTTTTTATTCATTAGACTGTTCATTCTATTCGGCGGATACTGTAACGCTTGTTCACTGTCATTGAGAAATACAATGTCATCAGCGAATGTTATATTTGATATCCTTTCACCTTGAAGTTTAATTCCAATCTTGCACCGTTCTTTTATATTCCTCATTGTTTTTCCGATGTAAAAATTGAATGGTAGAGATGAAATGCTGCATTCCTGTCTTACACAATTTTTAATCCGTGACTGTAATGCGACAGGGCACCGACAAGATCTAGGATCGGATGTAGCTATCGATGCGTTATTGCATGTTGCTTCAACTCTATTCAGAGTTCATCAGTTGTACTGGTTGGAGAGTGGTGGTATGACTGTTTCCTGGCAACAAACAACCGTATGTTTTCAGAGAGGGAGAGACATGGGGAACGTGCTGGCCAGCACAAACCTCTAGATCAGGAGGATATGGATGAGACGCAGTCTAGCGTTATTTCACGAAAGATAACGTAATGCAGATCTCGAAGATAGTACACAGCCACCAGTCTTAACGTACCAGTAATATAACGCCTGTTGTCCAAATAGTCAGCTATTAAAACCAGAGGTAATAATGATAATGACCCAATGACGCGACTCATAACGTCACGCAATGTGCAGCGATCCCATGACGGTGACATATGCAATCTGCCAAATTTCGTTTACCTAGCAGCCTTCACATGAGGACACCCCGAGGTGATTGCCTGAAAAGACGATGAGGTGTCCCTCTCGCGACCAGTGTTAGCATAGGAAGCATCATTGTAAGCACGTGAGCTGTTGAAATATTGAGTGTGGATATCCTGAAATAACAGATTTCATATTATCATGACAGTAGTTGCATCCTAAGGATTGCGAGTAATAATACATTGAAACGATAAACTGCAAACACCATAGGTCACGGTGCTGATGGGTGTCGATTTCCGGCGCATGCTAGTATATCTTTCCCCATCTTATACGAGACATAACTCGATTATGACACTAAGAATCAACATTCAAATGCCTTGTGAATTACACTTACCTGCTTTTTGAGTCTCATCTGAAATTCCGATCCTTTACATGTCTGAATGAGTTGTACTCGCCATGCCAATTTGACGCTTGTGCAGGCCGTGTCATGGTGTTGCAATTTTATTGGTTCAAATGGCTCTGAGCACTATGGGACTTCACTTCTGAGGTCATCAGTCCCCTAGAACTTAGAACTACTTAAACCTAACTAACCTAAGGACATGACACACATCCATGTACGAGGCAGGATTCGAACCTGCCACAGTAGCTGTCGCGCGGTTCCAGACTGAAGCGCATAGAAACGCTCGGCCTAACCGGCCGGCCTTACAACCTTGCTCGCCATTTACACGTCTACTTGTGCTTAAGGTAGGAATATTATTCACTGCTCTATTTCCCATCACACCTACCAATTCAAAATATTTTGCAGAAAATTTTGTATTGTGGGTATCCATAGCTGTAGAAATCGTATAACGACGAAAACCACCGCTTCAGCCCTATGATAAAATAATATTTATGAACCAACTGGTTCCCTGGCGTTAGAGCCACATCTTCAAGGATACATATTTATTTCCTAATTTAGTTCACATGACAACCAGTAGACGACCAAATAGGACAGAGAATGAAAAATATTTATCATACAACTGAAGGTGGTTTTTCACCATGGTACAAAAAATTTTCCTCCGTATATGGGAAAAGTGGCCTACTCGGCGAATTTGATTGATAATATCTTCTCGGATTATCAGCCGAGTTGTGGCGTCGTGTTGACGCAATGTGTCGACTAGTTTCCTACCCCTCATCTTCAGCCGAAGGAAACCAGTTGCGACTACACCATGCCATGACAAAGCCCATTTCCCTAACTGTCCTTATATTTTATTTAACCTCTATAGCTATTGATTCTATGTCAATATTGTGGTCTCTGACCATCTTCTCTGCTGTAAATGAATCAACAAGCTCGAGTGTGTTAGTTCCTAGAAGATCTACAATGCTATCGTCAAGAGCCTGATTCCTAAATGGACATGTTAATTTTCAGAAATGATCTTAAAAGAATCTCACACATCCTCTTGGACGCATTTTAGATCTCTAGTGTCATTACGCGGAATATTTTTGCTGATGTACCATTATCAGACTGAGGAATATTTCAACTAATCTTACGATATCTATTCTACTTTATTATGACTATAGGTTACTTCTTCCCTAACGATTACCTAAATATTGTCTGAGGGAGAAGAATCAATTATAAGAAACTTCTTGCTCTATATACCCACGATCGGATTCTCTGCTATTCAGATCCAAACAAAACGATGACTCAGTTCACTATCTCGCCTATCACCTGCTTAGCTTTGGATGTGGTTTTTATACACAAGAGAAGGCCTTGTTGTGTAGTACTCGCTCTTTGCTCTATATTCGTTCTTTGAAGTCAATGTCTCAGACTACAAACTGTTTGAGACCGACAAGGATTTTTTGGAGCGAGAATACGCTAAATCAGTTTCCAGACGAAAGAGGTATTCATTAACAAAGGCTGATGACACTCTACTTCATCGTATTCATAAGGCAAATAAGCAAATATACACTACTGGTCATTAAAATTGCTACACCAACAAGAAAGGCAGATGATAAACGGGTATTCCTTGGACAAATATATTATATTAGAACTGACATGTGATTAGATTTTCACGCAATTTGGGTACACAGATCTGGGAAATCAGTACCCAGAACAACCACCTCTGGCCGTAATAACAGCCTTGATACGCCTGGGCATTGAGTCAAACAGAGCTAGGATGGCGTGTACAGGTACAGCTGACCATGCAGCTTCAACACGATGCCATAGTTCATCAAGAGTAGTGACTGGCGTATTGTGACGGGCCAGTTGCTCGGCCACCATTGACCAGACGTATGCAGTTAGTGAGAGATCTGGAGAATGTGCTGGCCAGGGCAGAAGTCGAACATTTTCTGTATCCAGAAAGGTCCGTACAGGACATGCAACATGCGGTCGTGCATTACCCTGCTGAAATGTAGGGTTTCGAAGGGATCGAATGAAGGGTACAGCCACGGGT
Organism: Schistocerca nitens; assembly: GCF_023898315.1. Classification (NCBI taxonomy): domain Eukaryota; kingdom Metazoa; phylum Arthropoda; class Insecta; order Orthoptera; family Acrididae; genus Schistocerca; species Schistocerca nitens. The sequence continues at coordinate 593,476,542 of NC_064618.1, read as the reverse complement.
CGTAACACATCTGAAATGTAACGTCCACTGTTGAAAGTGCCGTCAATGCGAACAAGAGATGACCGAGACGTGTAACCAGTAGCACCCCACACGATCACGCCGGGTGATACGCCAGTATGGCGATGACGAATACACACTTCCAATGTGCGTTCACCGCGATGTCGCCAAACACGGATGCGACCATCATGATGCTGTAAACAGAACAAGGATTCATTAAAAAAAATGACGTTTTGCCATTTGGCACCCAGGTTCATCGTTGCGTACACCATCGTAGGCGCTCCTGTCTGTGATGCAGCGTCAAGGGTAACCGCCGCCATGGTCACCGAGCTGATAGTCCATGCTGCTGCTAACGTCGTCGAACTGTTCGTGCAGATGATTGTTGTCTTGCAAAAAATGGTTCAAATGGCTCTGAGCACTATGGGACTTAACTGCTGTGGTCATCAGTCCCATAGAACTTAGAACTACTTAAACCTAACTAACCTAAGGACATCACACACATCCATGCCCGAGGCAGGATTCGAACCTGCGACCGTAGCGGTCACGCGGCTCCAGACTGTAGCGCCTAGAAACGCACGGCCACTCCGACCGGCTTGTTGTCTTGCAAACGTCCCCATCTGTTGACTCACGGATCGAGACGTGGCTGCACGATCCGTTACAGCCATGCGGATAAGATGCCTGTCATCTCGACTGCTAGTTATACGAGGCCGTTGAGATCGAGCACGGCTTTCCGTTTTACCCTCCTGAACCCACAGATTCCATAATCTGCTAACAGCCATTGGATCTCGACCAACGTGAGCAGCAATGTCGCCTTACCATAAACGGCAATCGCAATAGGCTACAATCCGACCTTTATCAAAGTCGGAAACGCGATGGTACGCATTTCTCCTCCTTACACGAGGCATCACAACAACGTTTCACCAGGCAACGCCGGTCAACTGCTGTTTGTGTACGAGAAATCGGTTGGAAATTTTCCTCATGTCAGCATGTTGTAGGCGTCGCCACCGGTGTCAACCTCCTGTCAATACTCTGAAAAGCTAATCATTTGCATATCACAGCATCTTCTTCCTGTCGGTTAAATTTCGCGTCTGTAGCACGTCATCTTTGTGGTGTAGCAATTTTAATGGCCAGTAGTGCAATATTTTTGAAATATGGAAGTGACCAGCATTGACCTTCACATATATGTAACAATTTAGTATTACGAAAGTAATAAAATCTACTCTGGAAGCAGTGATCGAGATGTCAGAAACGTTTGGGACAACCTGTGAATTTACTCTGTTAATAACCCGACAATTATTACTACATCAAGTCTCAAAAACCTTGAAGCGAACGTTGATATTGTCATATTCACAGAAGTTTCTCCTTCCAATGGAAATTATATACATTATTTTCCTGCATCCACTGCATCTAAGGTCGTTTTCAAAACACAGTGTTATTAAAGTAGGTTGCGTAATTAGTTTTTGAGAGAGCGAGCAGTAATAAATTTTGTCGTTTATGATAACAATAAATTATGTAAATGTCTTACTTTTGCATTTTCATGAGACCGTTACGATTTTCAGTTGCTTTTGAATGTCATCGCATATTTTTCCATTTTACTGCAATGTAGGTACGAAACAAAGCTTTTGTAACTCATTTTCCGGAAGGACAAAGGTCAGGATCACTGATATTGCGCTATTGAAACTGTGATAAAAACCAAAAGGAGATATGGTGTACATTTTAGGATGCACTTTTCATTCCAAAAAACGTAGAATGTTCTCCATTATCAATGTTGCAATGGTGAGACATTTTTTAACTTGGATAATCACGTTGCTCTTACTTTCTGATCAATATACCAGCTACTGAAAAATAGGAGGCCCTGAGGCATGTCCATTTGTTACATTCTTTGACACATCCAGCAACTTAGGACGTCAATGTTACAACTGCATAGACAACATTCAACAAGAAATCGATACACATTGTAAAGCCATGGAACGTATATCAAATGCTGTTCAGATCATAGTCATTTGATTAAAACTTCAGAAACGGAACTTCCCACTATTTTACAAAAATCAGTTGACAGTTATCACGAGATTCCTGAAGACAGTATCCGTCCACAAATTTCACGACAAAGATTTTTTTTTTTCGAGACTATTCTCAACTTTATTTTGGTGCTAATAAATTTCTTAACTTCGTATGTTTCGATAGCGTTATTCAGGAATATACTTTTTTCCAAAAGTTGGATAAATTAAGAATTATCTAGGGTCCACTATGAGTCAAGCCCAACTGTCTAATTTAGCAGTTACTCCATAAGAAATGAACTAACTAAAGATACCGATATTGTTGAGGCATTTTCAAGATTTGCATCCGGCAACGAAAGAAGAAGTTGTAAGCTACGTACTTGTCACCTGTCACTAATGAGTTCCTCTGTTACTTGTTGCGCTTACTCAATAATTAGTTAAAATATTATTTTTCAATACGTTTTAAATATTCGGTTCCATGCATAAGAATGTGTTTGCTAAGCGCCTTTTATGCTTTTATGTTCTTGGTAATGTGGGTGGTGGGGGGCCCAGGGGGGGGGGGGCAGTGACAAAATAATAGTCTCTACAGTTTGTTCTTCTTTCGTTTACCTTCCATACTGAGTTCTACCCTCACTAAAGTGCACTCACCATTTTCTGGTTCACTTTATATTCGTCTAATTACGTCACTGATTTTAGGATTTGGTGTAGCAAGCATGTTATTAATTTTGTGATGTAAATCTCCACGGTGTTGGTCTTTGGATGGCGCCGCTTGTAGCATCTCCGAAGTTGATAGGGTTTGTTTCATTATCGAACCATCTATCTACGAAGTAGTCAAAATATTCGGAAAGCGGGGAAGGGGGGGGGGGGGAGGGAGCGGATCCGATGCCTCTGATTGTATGTCGAGCCAGCTATCACACCTTCAGACCGTAGAAACGCCAGTGCAGCACACATGCGACTTTGTTGTCTCTCTTCTTCATTTTCGTTGCATTCATAAGTACGTCCTAGGTCATCCACTTTCCTCCAGAGAGGCTTTTTCATGTGGAAATAACATTCATGCACTTTGGCCACCGGTAGTACAATTTCCATCGCAGAAATCTCTAACATACGGTCTTATTTGCAGGTTTCCGTTCTTGAATATCTTGTAGTATTTTCCACATAAAGACGAATGTGTGTGTCTTTTCATGTGTTTGGCAGTAACGTTTGTCTCATTATTTATACTCCCAACCCCGTCTGGGTGAATGGTGTATATCTGCGAAACTGTTTGCTACAGCACTTGAACGTACCATAAAAAGTCTTGTTTACTTCTTAGAGCGTCCCTCCGTGCTCTTCCCCTAAAAGCTATTATCCTTTCTCCTAATTTGTCATCGCTTAACAGAAAACTGGTGCCATCATTCACGCAAGTAACACTGCTCTGAAGTCAGTTTCTTCTTTTACTTGCGGATCTCTCTCATTTCCTGAGATTTTTCTCGCTAGTAGTACAAAATACTCTTCGTTGCTTGCTGCTCTGGCATTTCAGTCACAAAATCATATTCTCGACTATGCAGGAAACACAGAACCTCTGAACGTATTTTCAAAATAGAAGTCTCTTCCTTTCATGCCCCTTTCTACACACCGTTCAAAGTCTTCCATACATCCAGCCGAGTGTCATTCGGAGCTCCACAATGATCCTCGACTGAAATAAGCGCTGTGCAGTGATCCCTAGGCAGTCATTTACTGGTTGTCTTTCTGTCCTGAACAGCGCCACGTCACAGCCCCGTCTTCTTTCGTTCTCTTCACTACGTAAGAGCAACGTTCACTGTGGTAACATGGCTTACCGTGAATGATCGTTCAAATTTCCTTATCGGAACTATTGTCACAGAAATACACGAGTCGATGATGTCAACTTTACGACAACTAGAGCGGTATTAAGGCAGACAGGCGGCTACTGTGCACAGTCGGGCCACATATTGGGCACAGATTTCATAGATTTCTGGTTGGGTCAAATTTCACGGGGCGCAGTTTTCATGGATTCCGCTGAGGATTTGGAACTCTTGCACGGAGTGAAACTTGCACGGAGCGTGGGACTCTTGGCAGCCGAACCAGCTTTTCACGGGTACAGGCACGCGAAGAAGTCTAGCAGTTCAACGCAGCCGCTCGTGTGAGCTAGCTCGTGCTCCCACCACAGCAGTGAGGAAACCATGTATAGCTTCAAGGTGGCTCATTAACGCATTTCGTGGAAAATTTATTTTTAAGACTGTTGTGGGTTTGTTGGTTGATTTGAGGGAGGGGATGAAACAACCAGGTCCCATTAGGTTAGGGAAGGATGGGGAAGGAAGTCGGCCGTGCCCTTTCAAAGGAACCATTTAGGGAAATCAGAGAAAATTTAAATCAGTATGTTCGGACGCTGTTTTGAACCGTCGTCCTCCCGTAATCCGAGTCCAGTGTATAAGACTCTTGGATTAATGAGATCTGACAATGAAATTAAATCTCTCTTTTTTATACCTTGATGATGAAAAGAATGGGGGGGGGGGGGGCGGGGGATGGGGTCTGAGTTAAGTGATAATCATGCGAATGTGTCAGCCTTATCATGACTGCCGTTTTAGGAAGAAATTTAAATTGACAATTTTACACTTCGTTACAGTTTTATTTAAACGCTAAACATAATAACACAGAATGCCAACGAATATCATTTATTTTGCTTTTCACTAAAGGATTAATGTCTGGTTCCACTTTTCCAGTATGCTCTTAAGTTGAAGTCTGCCAGTGAGCTTATGTGACGGATTTCGTTCTCTTCATTGCGTAAAAAAGCAGCATGTACATGTGACTCTAAAAATCGTAGCAACAGACTTGTGAAGACATGAAACTTTAATTTGGTAGACAGAAGCCTAGGACACTAATTTTGCTATGAAACTAATCACGTAAAAATCACACAGTAGCTGCATAAGCTCTGGCTGTAGCAGAGTTTACATACTATAAACATAACCCGAAAATCAATGAAACTGTGCAAACCTTCGCAACCTGAAAAGCAGTATAGTAACTTGATCTAACTTTAGATTCGTTCAGTGTTCCATCTCAAAACAGAAAAGTATTTTGATAGAGAAAGTGTTAAGAAAATTATTGAGACATTTGCTTCTCTACTTCAGCATGACGAATACTGTCTTTAGTCATAATGCTTAAAAGTGGAGTTTGTTTTTTAGATTCTTGCCCATCGCCCCTTGTTGTTCGTCTTCCAAATGGTTCACATGGCTCTGAGCACTATGGGACTTAACATCTGAGGTCATCAGTCCCCTAGACTTAGAACTATTTAATCCTAACTAACCTAAGGACATCACACACATCCATGCCCGAGGAAGGATTCGAACCTGCAACCGTAGCAGCTGCGCGGTTCCGGACTGAAGCGCTTAGGACCACTCGGCCACAGCGGCCGGCTCGCCTTCCAAGTCTCCATAATCTTTTGCATGAAAGTCTACAGTAATGTTGTTGTAAATAGAATTTTTTCGTCGTTTTGAACAAAGTTTTGATGAACATTAAAAGAGTACTAAGAGTATCAAGATACCATCGCTTACAATAAACATGTAGAATAGGCGTCCGGCACTGATACGTAGAAGTTAATGGGTCTGACGGCTTTGGAGTTCCTAACCAGACCATCAAGTTAATTTTTTCATTCCTTTAAGAACAGCTTCTCTCCATTCTAAGGGGAGACTCCACCCCAAAACCTAAATTTTGGGAAAAAACCACTGTTTTAAATCTTTGGAGTGTTTGTTCTTAGATGCCAAAACAGCTGGGCTGTATTCGAATTACAAGTACGTATAAGAAATGTTTCAGAGACTGAGTTCGTCAGTGGCTATGGCACATCGAAAGATGCCAAAGATAATTTATGATTTGCATCACCATCAAACAGAACCGTCTTTACTCCGAGCTTGGCATAAACTCAAACTGGGAAAAACCAGTTGCAAGATATCCAGGAAAAATGAAGCGCAGCAAAGGCGAGCCATTCGTTGGAAATCAATTACTTTGCCTGTTGACTTTATACATATAAATTTACGGAAGACAATTTCCGTTCAGTACAGTCAGCGAGGTCCAAGGAAACAGGCTTTGGCTTACAATCCGAATTCCTACCACTGCACCTCCTCAAGAAGACAGGGAATAGATTTTTTTTCAGAAAATTCAAGAAAAAGTGTACCCTGACCGCGAAATTTCAAGAAGAAGCCTCTTATAAGAAGGGAAGGGAAACGTTATGGTGCCGGTGACTTTTAATGGTTATGTGTCTTGTAGCAACATTTATTTTTTGTTAAAATGTTAACATCTGTTATACCATAAATTTGCTTTTCTAAGCTGAGTGCCAACTTTTTTATCCTAAATATTAACCGACCTGAATGAATTTTTTCCATTAAGTAGTCTTCTTTGATTAATGTTTCCGAAAATGTAATTTGTTTGTTCTAGCATCACATTTATGTATCAATGATAAAAGAAAACTCCATGCATAAAGTGGAAGAAAACAATGAAAACAAATGGTTAATATTTCTCGGAAAATGAATGCACAGAACCGTTGAAATATGCCTTGTGAATGTACCTACAAAACAAGGCATGTGAAAATTGTGATGGGAGTGACAATAGTTGGTTTTCAAGAATAGCATTAAAATCGTATTAAAATTTCAGATCTCGAAAGCCAATGAAGCTATGGACTTCAAAACTTGTGTATTGCTACAACTTTAGATACTAGAGTTTTCAAATTTGACTACGCGAAGTTTCTTTAAAGACATGTCAGTCGTTTCGTCGGTCTTCATTGCTGACTTTTTTCCCTCAAAATTTAAAATTAGTTTGGTCAGTCTGGTGTTCATGGTACTCTGCATCTTCTCAAAGATTTTTCTCTAACGGCTAAACACTAGGGTGGACTTTTAATATTAACATATTTATTCTTCGTTTCCATCCTTCTGAGACGTTATTAGTGTGATGGTGCCTTCCACACATCTCTTGGCATGTGTTCGCTATCGAGCCACCGGTCCACTAAACAGTCAAAAAGTTCTGAAGTACTTGGTTTTCAGGAGTGCACTCCTGAATACGCATTCAACCATGTTCCAACATATCCAGGGGAACATGCGCTGGAACAGAACACATCCTTCAGTGACAGCCTATTTCCTTGTTTTCCTTATAGACTGTTATGATGTCACAACACTGAACTTGTTTCCACAAACATTGAATAAAATGATAACTGCAACCAGTAACCTCTGTTACAGGAAACAAACTGTTAGCTGCTTGAACGATGGCAATTTCGAAGTCCATCATTAGGGATGCAGGTCTCCATTCAGGCACGTTAGTTTCACTAGCGTTTAAAAAAAAGTTCATATGTTCCCCACTTTTTATTTGGCAGCCAAGCGTAAGCAACTGGAATGGTTTTTGTTTCCTCCCAAGGACGATTAAGGTCAGCGTGGAGAATAAACAACTGTCCAAACTGCTTTCTAGAACTCCTGAACGTTCAGTTGACCAAGAATGATTCGTAGCTGGTATACACACTTTTCCCTTTACGCTGGCAAACACCAGTATTCTTTCATTCGGTCCGCTGGTGTCACCTGCCAGTAAAAAATTGCTACCGTCGTTCATTAGTAAATTATTTTCTTGGAAGAATATTCCTTCAGAATCGGTAGATCTTGTGTAGTTACCATAGATTCGCTTAATGCGATGTAACGATTGTTTCTTGCTACCGTCGTTCATTAGTAAATTATTTTCTTGGAAGAATATTCCTTCAGAATCGATAGGATCTTGTGTAGTTACCATAGATTCGCCTAATGCGATGTAACGATTGTTTCGCATGGTAATGATATTACTAAGTCGTAGCCTCGATTGAAGAGCCACCCTACTTCCTCAACGTAAACTGACGAAACTGTAGCGTCTGTTTCCTTTGCTGGTTTCCTTGCGCTGATAAAACGTCACCACACTTCATTTGCTGCCTTATCTGGAATACAAGCATGGCTATCTTCCTGTTAAATGTGTTCTTTCATGTATGAACCTCCTTCGCATTTATTGTTATTAAAGTTTACACAACGCCAGTAAGTCACTTCTGGTTTGTTTGTATAGCCCACTATATACCGATGCCCGTTGTAAATCAAGAAATGCCTCCCTCTGGTGGTCTCGGTGAAATCCATTATCTCAGTACTAAAACACGAGTCGCTGTTTGTTGCCAGTCAGAGGTCAGCTGTAGTACAGAAGTCTTGGAGAAGGCCAAGCACGGTACGAACTGGTGCACGGAGAGAGAACTTTGTGCAGCAAACGTGCCTTGGCGTTACCCAGAATACATCGCAGGTGGCGGTGGACAGGCCGATGCTTCCTTCCTTTGGAACACCCTGTCCACTTCCTATAGCGTCCTCGGCTCCGTCCAAATGTCTACACATTCCCTCTCCGCACAAGTGTCACTCCATGTACTCTCGCTGAGGCTCTGCGGCCTGCAGCGTAATCCGGCTACCTGATCTAAGTGCCTGTTCCTCGAGCCGCCACCGGGACCGGATCGGGCTGCGCTGCCCAACCCATCGTTTGCTAAATATGTCTGGAGTGATTACGACTCCAGGCGAATCACTGTGCTCTCTCACGGCTGATACAGAATAAATGCGCTCACTACATAGTCTCTCTGCAGATGTATAATTGCGGAATCGTACTGTGTTGATAAAACTGTTTATTTTCACTGAGAATTATATCTTACACGTAGGTTTTTACGCTATTTTTTGTACCTTATGCCGAAAGCGACGTGATTTGTTAGATTTACCTCAATAGTTTACTGTTATTTCTTGCTTTCCTCATTTCTCTGTGAGTTCCTCACTGTACTAACTCAAGAACAAATAAAATAAAATAAGCCGGCCGGAGTGGCCGAGCGGTTCTAGGAGCTTCAGTCTGGAACCGCGCGACCGCTATGGTCGCATGTTCGAATCCTGCCTCGGGCATGGATGTGTGTGATGTCCTTAGGTTAGTTAGGTTTAAGTAGTTCTAAGTTCTAGGGGACTGATGGCCTCAGATGTTACGTCCCATAGTGCTCCGAGACATTTGAACCAAATAAAATAAGCCATAGATTACACTCTACTGTAAGTTGGATTTGTTATTCAAAACGTCCTATTACGTCGTTTATAGGAGAGAGCGGCATACAGACCACCTTTCATATCGCACTACAGATCAGAATTTACTGTGAGCAACGGTAACAACATGTTACTTGACTTCATTAAATTCGTTTTGTGACGTGTTTGGAAATTTCACATTTCTCCTTATTTGTTTCTGAGAATACAACCAACTGAATGCTTAGTCATCTTCAGTCATATTCTTTACCTGTAATAGGTACTCTGTAAAAAGTGTTAGGTTACGTTGTTTGGGGGAAGAGACGACACAGCGAGGTCATCGGTCTCATCGGATTAGGGAAGGACGGGGAAGGAAGTCGGCCGTGCCCTTTCAGAGGAACCATCCCGGCATTTGCCTGGAGCGATTTAGGGAAATCACGAAAAACATAAGTAAATCAGGATGGCCGGACGCCGGGTTGAACCGTCGTCCTCCCGAATGCGAGTGAAAAGTGTTCCATCCATGCACAGATGCAGCCGTCCTTTGAATATGGTAGTCAGTGCTGTTATGATTTGGAGTTGCCGGAAATGATTGTCTGCCACAGACAGTTTTTCTTGTGGTATACTTTTAATTGTTGCACGTAAGTACTCAATAGAATTTCCAACATTTGAAAGCTGTGAAGTCTCTGTCTCTTTGTTAGCACATTAAATTCACTTATAGGTAACATTCAAATTCATGAACTGTTAATTTAGGCGTTCTTTTTACATTTTGTGCCAATATTTTCCATTCTTCGTTTTAATCGGGGATTTGGACCGGCACTGGCGAGGTTAAAAATATATTTTTATTTAGTTTCTAGTTTTTTGTAATATTTTCGTTTTCGAAGTTTCTTCTGGTGGCATTGTTGTACTCGTTTTGTGCTGCGAGTAGTAATTCGATTTTGTGTTGTAATTTTCAAAACAGGATACGACACAAAATGGTACCTTGCGATTTTAACATTCGTCCCTGCTATCTCGACACACTTTCTATTTCCAGCACACAATGCATCTACGCACTAGGGTACATTCTTTGGAATTCTCACTTGCTATAATGTTTGGAAAATACCTTCCCATAAACTTTAAACGATTATCATGAGAACACCCTCCCCTGCCAACTTTTCCGCCCTCTGATCAGATGAAACTCTGCTATCGACATTTTATGACGTGTTAGTGACCTGTGTAGCATATGGCCACATAAAACACACACATCGAGACCGTGAAAAAAAATTCTTATATGACTTCATTGTTTTCCGTACACATCCGACAGAGCTAAGCAGCGTATCAGAACTGTCAATCGCTCCCATATTCAAGTTACAGTCTACAGTGCTTTGTGGTTTCTTAATTTTCTCTCCAGTATTCCTGTCAACATCCGCACTTCATTTTGTCACACCACTTTAAGGCAAGCATTGTTTTAGTACATTAAACTGAATACCTCCTCTTGGTCCCATAACTGTGAAGCCAGGAAAATAAGTCCATGCTTGACTACCAATTACTGAGGTAGGGGGTATGTCCACGTTCTGAATAGGCCTATATAACTGTAGCCACTACGTCACCACTTTTTCCCAAATTGTGGAACTCAGTTTCCTTTGATGTCCTTGTATAAACAAAGAAATCTAAGACATAACCATTCTTATAACCACACAACACAATTGTTTTTATACAGAATCTACTCCATTTCGATGAAAAGAACTGAGTGAAAGATAAACATCCTTTGAATAATAACAAACTTTCATCAATGCAGAGTTTCTGATGTGGATTAAATGCGGCCGTGCCCTTTCAAAGGAACCATCCCGGCATTTGCCTGGAGCGATTTAGGGAAATCACGAAAAACATAAGTAAATCATGATTGCCGGACGCGTCCTCCCGAATGCGAGTGAAAAGTGTTCCATCCATGCACAGATGCAGCCGTCCTTTGAATATGGTAGTCAGTGCTGTTATGATTTGGAGTTGACGGAAATGATTATCTGCCACAGACAGTTTTTCCTCGTAAGGATCTCAGTGCACCCATGGCGTCTTGCCATTTTCTTTGTAAAACACAGTACGCGAGGAACACTGATGTAAATTCTGATGAACAGTGTACTGTAGTGCGGAACTTAGGCTCACAACAGAAAAAGAATCGGACTACAAGATAGCGGCCAGAACTGCGAAAGGCTAATGAATCATGGGGCGAAAAATCAGCTCTGCGACTTACCTCGTCATCAGCACTCAGGTAGCGGCGTGTCTACTCGTATATTCGCCATCAACTTTCAGGGGCTGGGAAACGGGTGCGACTTAGCTTGTCAACGGCACTCCGGGGAAAACTGACGACCGCGACTAAAGACGTTATCAGCACCTAGGGGCTGCAGGCAGCAAGCGAGTAGGCTCATCAACAGCAGTGATAGGGTTAACAACAGGCCAAATATCACCGTCAATTTCCTATCTTCATTTCCTTGGCTTTGTGAAATGGAAAGCTACCCCACAGAAAGATGGGAAGACCGTCAGAGAAAAAAGGACACGGATACAGGTGGTATTCAACAATGATCACATAGTCTGCAGCTGTCATAGTGCTTCCGATCATTATCACATGTCATAAGGGAGCCTGAAATCATGTCCGCGTAAGATTCTTGGCCTGTTTAACAAGAAACAGAGTGCATACAACAAAGCAACGCATTTCCGTCATCGACGGTCCAATCACGATCATCCTATGTGCGATGCAGTCGTAAATGACGATTTCGTTGGGTCAGCATCGGATACACATGTGTCATGTGTTACGGAAGACCACGTCCTACAGTTTGTGGTGTTAGTGCCTGCATCAGCGTTGTCCTCTGTGGTCAGAAATGGCACTGATCGCCGCCTACCTTACTGAACAGAGCGGGCGAGACACCAGCATCCACGTTCTGTGATGATGCTTGGGGAAGCGAACACCCTGTCACCTGAATGTGGTTTCAACGTCCTTCAAGCGGTTTTCAGAGTTTCTGACGACAGTCCCACCCCAACAGAAGCCCAGTTCCGCTGCCTCGTAGATGCTCGTTCCAAGGTTCCGTGTCAATAACGTTTTGCCATCAGTAAAAGTCGCTTATGTCGGTAGATTTCCCCATTTTCTGCCCATCTCGCCGCTAGAGTGATGTTCCACTCATCTCTGCACAGCTTATACTGGGTGCGGCAGCTAAGGCACCCCAAATACATTGGTAATAAATAGAAATATTAAGGTGAGGCTTTCGACAAGTTATAAAGGATAATATGTAGAATTTCCTGGAGTTCGCAAGCAACTGTTATCGTTTATAATAGCCGAATTACGACACCAACCTTGTTTCTTGTTAATGAAACTACATAATTACTATGCACGCAATTAGCAAGCGAGATGTGGATTGTCTTTGGCTCAGTACTAGCCCGTTAAAACACTCTCTTCTAGCCGTCGTTTTGGGAAGTTTCCGACGTTCTTCTAGCTTAAGGCTTGACCTGATTTACACTTTACATAAAAAACGCAAAAATTATATCTACTGGAATGAATTGTTCAACGTTAGTCAAACCCGTGGACAAAAATATAGATATCATAATAACTCCCATCAGTATGATCCGATGAGAAAATAGGGAAGTATGTAAGGACGCTATAAAAATTCATTGGCATTTTCTAAGGCAAATGTTTTAGTACATAAAAGGCCAGTTTCGTTGTTGTCCAATGCGTTTCACTCAGTTGTTCTCAGTTTTTAATTTGTATTTCGCATTATTATTACTCACTGCCGATCTCACTATGAAGGAATACGATTAAAAACACCTTTTGTTAAAATTTTATTGTTCAATTTTCTGACCGGCTGCTGCAATCAATCACGCAAGTATATGATTTCAGATCTTTAACGAAATTCTAAACTGGTAATTTCCAAATTCTTCTCTTGCCTTGGAACAATTTCTCTATAATACCAAGAATGTTTGTGTGTAAGTATGATGTACCTTCAGTGGTTAAACATAAATGAAAAGTATGAACGAAAAAGTCCTATTTGTCTGTCTATTACGGCGTTTGTGAGTGCTAGTTTCTAAAATGAATTATATTTTCGTATCATTCCATGTAACTAAGATACAATGAACGAAGGAAAATTGGATAGTGAGTAGAAGCTGAATTTTGAGATGGATAAGGAAGGTACTACTTTACATCGTTGAAAAGAAATAACCTGGGTTTCTCCCTTAAGCAAAAGCGGGCTCATAGCATTCCCAGATGTTCCAAACGCAACTGAAATCAAAGTTGTCCCAACCGATCCATGAAGCATCGAAGAATCAGAATACTTAGACAACAAATTGTGAACTGAAAGTTAAAATCGTATCTGCATCATCGTGAGATTGCGGTCTTATGTACTGTTTGTGCATTTACAGACGCACATCTCCGAAGTCCAAGAGCGTGGCTGAGATCTTAGAGAACCTGGAACCGTGGTATCGCCACAGCTGCCACTGATGTTACACACATCTCACCACAGTATGAAGCATCTTCGTGCTGGTGGTACATTCTGGTCCATGACGTTCGGCATGCGCCCGCTATGATTTGTACTGGGTATGGATACCTCTCATGGTGAGCCAATGCACACAACGGGCAATGGACAGGGCACTTCGCAGTCTCTCCCCAAACATCTTCACAGTATATGTTACAGACGGCACCGCGCAGCCTCCAAGATCCGCTACCGCCACAGCAGCAGCAGCAGCAGCAGCAAGAACCAGAGGCTAGTAGCACCACCAGCGGCTTCCGCAGCATGACTGTCATGTATCCTGCACCCACAAAACATTACATTACGCCGGTGCGAGTAGTCCCCATCCATCCTGGGTCACCACAACAGGGTCTGGTAGACAGCCAATCTGTCCACAAGTGCAACGACGAGAACGTAGTGCTGCCAGCCAACTGATTCCTCGATGGTGCCCCAGGAAGAGTGGGCACCATCTGACGCCGCATAGACCGGCAATGTGAACTGATAGCAGTTCTCCTGCTCCATGTTATTAGCCAACATTTGTCATACATCCTCATCTATTTGCTTCCTTTTTATGGACTGCACTGGATATGGTTGAACAGGGAAAGGCTCATGCCCATTCACCATCAGGCGGCAAATATGGCCTTTTATTAGTTGTGGCTTATTTTACATGTCTCATTAACGCCTAAGTAATTCAAGCCGATTTTCTTTCTCTACGTAGAAAAACTCAATAGAATCTTTATACTTTGTTCGAATTTAATCAGCATTTTCCTTTGTGAATTCATTCCGTACCTCTTTCGTCTTAATACCACTCTGGAGCCAGGAGCCTTTCTTCATTTGAGACATAGACCATCATCATCATCTTCGTCATCGTCATCATCATAATCATAATACCAACGCCTATAGTTTCCTCACATGTAATCTCCAAAAAGAAAATCATGCTCATAATTTGTAACATACAAAGCTTCTTCCAAAATCCCATACCTGTGAGCCTCACACCTTTGAGCCAGTCTATAACCAAACTAATCCCACATTCAGAAATTTAAGTTCATGCACATCTTTCAGATGTTGTCATGAATCACAGTAGAGCAGCGATTATCAGTCTAACAACACTTTATTACTTAGTCACAGAACATACAATACAACATGTCAAAGATACACTGTCCTAAGAATAAACAAACAGTCTGTCACTTGCCCGAAGTACATCACTCTGTGACATCCTACCCACCCTGGTCGGCCTCCAAAGGTACGGCCAGCTGCACAGGACGACTAATGATGTGACCTTCTGGTGTCCGGAGTATTATCGTTCTTACCCTGCCGTCTCTTCCTGGTAGTACCTTTTCTATCCTGGCCTTCTTACACATATGTCGCGGACGAAGGTCCTCTTGGATCAGCACGATGTCGCCAGGGCGAAAGGGGATGACTCGTCCCCATGGGCGTTTAACTTCATGGTAGTTCCGGAGCTCCAATACGTATTCTTTAACCCAACGGTTCCAAAAACTGTCACAGAGTTGCTGTCCCAGTCGGAATTCCTTTGTTAAATTCGTGCTCGCTGAAGGCTCTAGTCCCGTCGGAATAGTCGTAAGTTTTCTCCCGTCAAAAAATGGGAAGGTGTGAGTACATCACAATCATGTCCTGGTGTGATGGGCCTGGAGTTCACTGCGGCTTCAATACTGATCAGGGTGGTGTTCAGTTGTTCCTCAGTGAGCTTTGCAAGTCCCATTACCTTCCGTAGGCAACGATTTATAGTGCCCACCATTCTTTCCCACTATCCTCCCCACCAAGCCGCCCGAGAGCCAATAAATTTCCAAGTAATACCATGGTGGGCGAGGAACTGATACGTTTTTGTGGTGGTTAATGCCTTCCAAAGTTGGGCTAGTTCCATATTCGTGGCGTGGAATGTTTTCGCGTTATCTGCATATATCGTGTGGGGTAGTCCGCGTCTTCCGGCGAATCGCTGAAGTGCCATAAGAAACTTGCCCGTTGACAAGTCTGTACAGAGTTCGAGGTGTACAGCTCGTGTGGTAGCACATGTGAAAAGAGTGATATATGACTTGTGCGTGTCCTTCCCTACTTTGATGAATAGTGGGCCAGCAAAGTCTATTCCAGTTACAGCAAATGGTTTGGCAGGTGAAACTCGTTCAGGTGGCAGCGGTGCTTCGATCTGTTGCCCTCGTGGATTCTTCAAGGTCTTGCATGCGAGGCATGAGTGTAGGATACTTTTGATGGCCTGACGAGTTCTAAGGATCCAAAATTCGGTTCGCAGTTCGGATAGTACAGAACGAACACCAAAGTGATGGAGGCGGATGTGTGTCTCTCGAATAACCAATTGTGTGAAGTGGTGGGAACCGTCAAGGAGTACAGGATGTTTTTGTTCCCTATTTAGGCTAGTGCACTGCAGTCGACCTCCTAGACGTATCTGTCCATCTTCTAAGAAAGGATTGTATCGTGAGATTTTTGACTCTTTTGGCAGTGATAAGTTATTCTGAAGTGCATGTAATTCACTGGGGAAGGAATCTCTCTGGCCCACTCGAATCCAATACATTTTGGCAGCTGATAATTCGGTGGCTGTAAATTCTCCTGAAGATTTATTCTTCTGACGAATGTTGTGTAGGAAGCGGAGAGTCCTAGCTGTGATACCAATTAGCTTCCAGTATGAGCTGAATTTAAGTAAGTTCAAAAGGCTGGCTGGCGTAGATATCGACAAGATTTGGCTCTGGGTTTTCTTCCTCTTTTCTTCGGGAGGAAGTCGTACCATCGTTGGAGTATCATTTTGCCAGCATTCAGGAGGGCGTGTAAGCCAAGGCGGCCCATGCCACCAAATATCCAGAAAATTCATTTTTTGGCCGAGGAGTCCACGTGAGAGGTGGTCAGCAGGATTGTCTGGTCCTAGGCAGTGTTTCCATTGCGTGGGAGTCGTGTGTGTTTGTATCTCAGTTACCCGATTACAAACGAAGGTCTTCCATCTGTTAGGATCGCAGCAAATCCAACTTAGTGTTATTTTAGAATCCGTCCACAATATCGCATGGGCAATTTTAATGTCAGTTGCGCGGCAAATGTAACACAATAGTCTGGTCCAAACTACCGTCGCTAAAAGTTCAAGTCGAGGCAATGTCACCTTAATAGGAGCAAGTCTGTTCTTGCTACAGACTAAATGGGTTACGACGTCATCATCTAAGCCAGTACGAATGTACAATGCTGCTCCATATGCCTTTTCCGAGGCGTCACAGAATACGTGCAGCTGTGAGTCTCTTGCATGAGCTGTAGCTATCCATCTAGGGACACGTATATGTGACAATGAAGCTAAGCTAGATATCCAATTGCGCCATCGTGCCCCTAAGTCCCAGGGCATAAGTTCATCCCAGCCAATTCCTCGTCAGCATGTGTCCTGGAATAGCAATTTCCGAACAAGAGAAACAGGGGAAAACAGTCCGAGTGGGTCATAGAATTTAGCCGTACATTATAAAAGGAGTCGTTTGGTGGCTAGCTTTTCTGACGACCTTCTGATGATTTCGCTAGGATCGATACAGAAGTAGTCACCTGCAGTGTTCCAGTCTACGCCTAAAACTTGAGTCTGGATGTGGAGTTCTCGCCCTTCTGCCCTCCGGATAGTGTGGAGTTGTTCACAGTTGGTAGCCCATTTTGATAAGGGGAGACTGATCAATTTCATTAGGGTTACAAGTTCATAGTATATAGTTATAACCAAATTAACACCTTCTACTGAGATCACAAAGTCTTCCATGTATGCAGTCTTGTTTATAAGTGGCGCTACGGTGGGAAATGCTGTCATACACTTGTCGGCAAGTTCTCTTAGTGTTGCAGAAAGTAAAAATGGGCTGCAGGTCAGGCCGAATGGGAGTCTGTTAACACGGTATTCTGTTAGTTCCTCCGTCGTTTGAAGATTTCCTGTTTGATCCTGGCTAATTTTGAACCAGAAGAATCTGGTCAAATCTTTGTCAAAAAAAAAAAAAA